>NW_009224742.1:0-1899 GCF_000690835.1 Fulmarus glacialis | reverse complement strand
TCTCCCCGCTGGGCAGAGCTGGGATGAAGCCTCCTTGGTTGTGGTTTGGTGGAGGTTTCTGGCAGCCGCCTCTCATTTCTTGCAGTAAAAACCAACAAGCCCCCAATGTTTACAGTGAGCGATACTTGAAAAGACTCGACGTAGCGAGATGAGATATTTATTGCTTTTCTGTTTGACTTGCAGAGTTGGTCAGCACAGGCTCCCTGCGAGTTTCTCTGCCAGCATTCGTGGTGTCGCCGGGGCCAGGCGCAGGACTTGTGTTTCCACTGGGGAGGGGAAAGAAATCTTTGCTCTAGGCAAGGGAAAACCTTAACCAGCACTCCACGGGCCAGCTAGCGCTGCTGTCTTGTCTCTGTCTCGGCGTCTCATTGTGATATTCAGTTCCTCGCTGGCCCCGACGGCACGTGTTCTTGTGGCCAGTGACAGGCAAATGTTTGTGAGTGTTATTTCTTTCAAAGACACCAAAGCTTATGTGTGTCCCTTTGTAGAGTGCCAGGAGGGAAAGGAATGCTGTAAATATTTCTCTCTTAATAAATATTGATATTTGTGCAGGCTGCAGTGGGGAGGAGAGGGTGATTAGGTCTAATGGAAATACAAGTATTGACTGCATGAGTTTGGCAGTGGCAGCAAAATAGCTCCCGGCGTCTGCTCAGCCCTGCCCGGGCAGTGCTGTGCTGGACTGGGACCTTCGTTTGCAGCCGGTGTGTGTCGAAGGAAAATCCATTTTCATATCCGTCCCCCTCCTCCACCGTTCCTGCCCAGAGGAGCCCGGGAGGGTCGCCACGGGCTCCCCGTGCACCGGGAGAGCTGCCGGCTTTTGGTCTTGAGATGCTAAGGGGAGCCAGCAACAGGGGAGGGGAGAAGCGTGTAGAGAAATACTCAGGAAACTTGTTGTTTTAATTACCGTTCAGTAAAAGCCATGCCAAGTCCACTTTCTTTTGGTAATCAACTTTTGTGAGTTTCTCTGGGCCCGGTTAATACTCTGGAAGAAAATGCTAATGATCAACCTTGTGCAATAAGTTCTTGACATTTACAACAGCCGGAGCTTTGTAACTGGAGGGCTTGGATTTACTGAGACACGGAGAGAGCTGGCAGAGAGACTGAGAAGCGGAGCAGGATACGTACTGCCTGTTACCAGGAGAATCCCTTCCCAGGGATCCTTCTCCTGCACAGCAAATCTAATTTTAAAGACAGAAAATGTGCAAATGTCCGGGCTGCCCTATTAAAGTCTGGTGAATGAGCCGTCATCGTAGCAGACGATAACCTGCCATGCTCTTTGCTGGGGCATTACAGAGGTTGCGGAGTGTCATGTTTTGAAATCCTCCAGGTCTCATTTTTTACTGGTTTCTGTTACTGCTATTCACAGCGATCCGGCATGCAGCTTATGTGTGTGATTTCCAGATCTATATTCTAGTTATGGGCATTGTTTTGGGTATTCATATTCAGATCGTTCACCAAATTCTTGTGGTTCTCTGAAACCCAAAGAAAGCACTCCAAATGGTTTCCAAACACTTCTAAATATTAGTCTGAATAGTTATTTCTGCAGGATTCACAAAATACGAATACTGCCCAAAGCAAAGACCTGGCTTTTCATCACCTGGGTGCTGGTGAATGTGTGCTTCCCTACAGCCCGAGTCAGGCCCTCGTGGTCCTCTCTTCTTTACATCTATTTGAGAGGCTTTTGCGTAGCAGCTTTTAAGCCTACTTTCCTCCTCCTGCTCTCTACCTTCTGGCCAGGAGCACCCCATAAGCAAAAATTTTGTCATTCCCCCTTCCCCAGTATTTTCTCGGCAAAGCTGGAGAATCATCCGGCCATCCCTGGGTTCTCTGGCAAGGGGTTTGTTGGGCAGCGCTGAGGGCGGCTGCTGCAGCGGCCCGGTGGCGATGCCGGCGATGCCG
>NW_009224741.1:0-28406 GCF_000690835.1 Fulmarus glacialis | reverse complement strand
ATGATTCTATGATTCTGTGATTCTAGGAGAATGTCTGCTCACTTTATAACCAAGTAGAGATTCTCATTGCCAATTATTGACCAAAGAGGTGATATCTGGCCCCCTCAGAGTGTGGCCTCTAGTCAGAAAGTCTAGAAAGACTTTCATGGGCCTGGAAAATACGGGTCTGACCATTCTCCAGTGGCTGAAGGGGACCTAGAAATCAGGTCTGTAAAATTCTAGAATGAGTGTCCTGATCATGGGCCTGAAAAACAGACAGGACCTCATCTTCCTTTGAAAAAGAGGAAAGTTAGTCTGATGTACCAAAATACGCAATGGCAACACACAGTGACAGAGGCAAATGGTACAAGTGCAAATATATATTCTCACTTCACTAGTAGTTATTCTTACACATTTTCACATCTCAGAATCACTGTAGTTTTGATGAAATATTTAAGCAGTTAGCATGCTACAGAAATTAAGGATGACACTAAACTGTCTTATTGAGGTGCCTAATTTCACAGTATCTGACTGAAATTTTAAGGGCTTGACCTAAGGGCACAAGAATCATTCCACCTAACTTAAGGTCTTCATAGTCAAAGAAGAGAGACAAGTGCTTCCAGAGGAAATTATTCACCCCTTTTTCCTTAGGCAACAATTTTAGGATGGGATACATCACCCTGTGGAAGAACTTGCATTATTTCCTAAATGGTGTTTGGGCAATTTAAAGTAGACACTGGACATTTTTAAACTAGACCCTGATATCTACCTCTTCCACTGAGAATTTAGGAACCTAAACAGAGGTTCCTAAACAGAAGAAATGGAGTCCTTTCAGCTCTGGATTTAGTCTGTCCGTTTCTAATGGAGTATAGTACATCTCCTTCCCATAGTCTACTGGTTAAAATAGCCAACCAAGAAGCTGAAAAGTCTGCATTTTAGGTGTTACTCAGCTTGAGGAGATGAACCTTAGCCTCAAAGTAGTAGAAAGTTTCCCAAAACCTAGATGTTTGTGAGACAGTCTGTCCCTCTTCTTCAAACTAAGTTTTCTGCTGGAGACCTTATACATGAGACTGACATTAGAGTATCAACTTCAGTTTTACCCCTACCCAAGGGAATGTTCCACTTGCTATATTGGTGTCAGATTTCCTTTTGTTTCCTGGTAGTGTCTCCTACACTTCTTTTTTGACTAAGACACTCTTGGCAACACTCACTATTAGAAATGTGGTAACATTCTTGATAGGAGGGAAATGTTGTTCTCCTCAGCTTAAACAGTATTTAGTATACCGAGCTCCCAGCTTCCCGAGTGAGTCCTCAAGGTCTTGCTCTATTATACAAAAGTTTGGCACTACTGCTGTTCTTGATCGTGCCTACCTTATCCAAGATGAGTTGATCTCAGATGTCCATCCATCTAAACGTAGACCTCATCACAGCACCAAGAAGGACATAGGTACCTATCTTCTCGAAACAGGCACATCTGAGCATGAGTAGGTAAGTTTGTTTTCATGTAACTTGGAGACTGGATAGGGAATCATCAAGTTAATTGGGTGTCTGTTGTAGTGATAACGTTAGTAGGCAGCACGTAGGCAGGCTGGCATACTGGCTGCTATTTAGGCGAGTTTTAGGTAGTCAAATCGCAGCCCAAGCAGACTTTAGACAGATAATCTCTCTCTGTAATTTTTATTATGATTACCAGTCATAGAAAAAATATTGCTTTGCCATGAGGCTTGATTTCTTCATCACAGATCTGACTGTCATCCTACATGATTTATTTGCTTATGGCAAGTCTTTACCACAGGCAGTTGCAGTCTTTTTCACCAAATTCCTCAAGGCAGATGCTTAAATCACCAAGTCCTTTTAGGGGGGTTTCAAATGAATTGTGTTTTACACTATACTTAGTCAGAGCACTGAGTCAATACCTTGTTCTAAAATCATGCTGTTTAGTTTAAATTGTATCATGAGATACAGAAGTGTCAATTGACTATCTGCAACAAATAGACAGGAGTTTCATATCCTGAACTATAAATGAGGTAACAGCACCCGTTTTCATTACACAAAGGAACAAAACAGTATATAGAAAGATGTCCTGTCAGACAGTTAAAGCAGTAGGTAGATTTAAAAAAAATAAATCTATTGACAGAAAAATATTGAAAAACAAAAATCTTCCTCCTTTATACTGCTGATCATCTCCCAATGACCTCAGGAAATTGATGTAATACAATACTAAATGTTATTTCTAACTTAGTTATATCTTCAGAAATTCACAAATTTTCTTAATCAATCCAAGTGCAATGAAGTAATAATAATATTCTAACAGAAATTTGTCTCCAGCAATTTTTTAGTGACATATACTTATTCTTTTCAAGAGTCTGATTATCTAATCAGTGTTGTTACGATAAATCATAATGGTTCAAACTACTGTGACAGCAGCATCTTCTTGTCATCGCATTCCATCACATTTCTCATATTACACAAATCAGGCAAAGATTAAGAATAAATCATGGTACAGGGTCCTCCAAATCAAGGCACTGACTAGAGTGTCAGATATCATGAGAAATGAAAGCTCCTGACTAAAATAAGGTAAACCTGCTGGAATAAGAGCAAATACCATCCTATTTGTGCACAGCTTCAAGAAACCATGATTTTAGTAATAGATATAAAAAGCTAGGTAAAGGCATACATCTTTCTTCTACCAAGCAGGAAGAAATTACAGGACTTTTCCTTTTCTTAAAGGCAGATTGCTCTATGACTGCAGTTTGTTTCTTTCCAGATTAAATGTAAAATAAAAAAATCCACCAACAGTTCTCTCATTCTTTCCTGTGCCTGGAAGAAGAGATGAACTTACGATATGAGGAAATAAAAGAAGAAAAAATGCAGATACTGAAACTGATATCTTAGAAGAATTCCTTCTTTCCTCCTTTCTAAAGTTTGAGATTTCAAGATTTCTAGATTTTGAACCAAAAGATTTGGGGTGTCTAAATATAAAACTGATAGCAATAATGGAAGAATATATTTTCACCAAAGACACAGGGGGAATACAAAGCAAGGACTCCTAAAAAATTATGATCTACTGAAGCCAAATTAGAAATAACAAGCTTGAGAGGTCAATGATTATAACCAATAATGTTATATCCTAATACATCCTCTGTAGAAGGATATTGATTAAAACAAACATTAACCATTTTTTTGTCAAAGGTTAAAAATTGGATTGTTGTACCTCAGTTCACGATACTGGATCATACTTGGTGATGTCTAAGGTAGCAGTAAGTGGATTAAGAGAATACAGTTCTCCACAGATTTACACCAGGAGAATGGTAGGATCCATGCAGATAGAATGTAGAAATATACGTCATATATATCATATATATATCTCAAATATATATCATTACAGAAACATCTTTGAAAATCTTACAGGGTTAGTAGCTCCGCACAGTATGCATGTTAATATCGTACCATAATTATTCTGCTCAAGATACTCATTTGGGTTTAAATGTCATTTTTGAAAGTTTTCTTCATCCTGGTGTTGAAGATCTTAAACTTTTCCGTTACCATTTATTCTTGTCATCTTGAAGACTGTATGTCTAAGGTACATTTAAATAGTACACTCGGTTGTTCTTGAATTTCTTGAAGCTGAACAACATGGCACACTCTTTCAGACATTAAAGATGTTTCTTCACCTTGCTGTTGAGCCTAGGTCTCTCAATGTGTTGTTTCAAAGCCACCCAATCACCCTGAAAAAACATGCACTAGTATCCCACATATTATTATTGGCTCTCATGTGTAATACATTAGCATACCAGCTTTTACTTTTGAAAAAGCTATTCAGAGATGTCATTTGTGAGCATCAGGGCACTGTAGAAAGACCTACAACGGGGAAATTGAAAAGACAGTCTTACAAAGCTAATCAACCTTCCTTTGGTGGTTTTTTCATATTATTTTACACAGGAAGGTTTTAGCATGTTTATCCATTTTTGTAGACTGGCTCATCCAAATGTTTTTGTAACTTCATGAACGTGTCAAAGGTCCTCTGTGGGAATTCTGTGGGAAATATGTAGAATGACCTGCCCATGAGGAACAAGAAAAACATCACAGCATGAGAGAGTGTGGAACTTAAAATGAAATATTTTCAGCTCTGTCTGTGAAGCTTTAAAAGCACTGCAATAGGAATTCTGTGTTCACAGAGTAGTCGCACTTCTACATTTAGATTCTACTTCAAAAATTTCATTTCAATATTGTTAGGTAGTCAACAGTTTAAAAGTGTATTATGCCATAAAAAAAAAAAAAAGAAAAGAACATGCAAGGCTGTTTCCATTTACACATTTTTCGGTACAAACTTACATAAGAAAATTATCTCTCTTCAGGCTTCTTTGGCTGGGACCTTCTAACAAATGGAAGGGAAAATTTACTGTCAGACAGCCATGCAGAATCTCGAATGACACTACGTGATAAGCTGACAAAACTGTCACCAATCATTGGCCTTAACTATGAAGGAAATAGAGATGTGAAGATCCTGAGAGATTCACTACTTGCTTCAGTTCTTCCTGTACCAACAGAATGAATCAGTTTTTCACATGTTACAGTACCTGAACTGCCAAATACTAACAAGATAAGCCACTTAAAGTTAGGTTCTGCTTTCCGAGGTTGGTACAAGAGTTGCTCTGTGTATCAGAAGAGTGGCACAAGTACTTAAAACCAAACCAAACCAGAACAAAACAAAGAAACACGCCTCAATTTAATTCAAACTACAGATGTGTTTGAGTATGTTTCTAGTAGTCCACCAGATCACCAGAAGTAATTTTTGAGCAGCAATCAGCTAAAATCAGGAAGGCTGATTGACAGATTTGCCACAACTCTAAATGCATTTGATGGGAAAAGTAGGTCCTTAACTTCCATAATATCTATGCTTGGAAGAAAAAGCAATCTATACAACTAAAAATATACTGTAAATACATTATTTTTCCTCCTAGGTAAATGGCACTATGGTAATCTCTGTGGCAATCACACAGCTTGTGTGATATAGAAGTAAAATGTTAAAAGCCTCATGTGATTCATACAGCTTTTCAGATAAACATTAACTCCTGCCCAGTAAACTTCACAGATCCCAGCCTATGGCCTGGAATACGTGCCAAAACAGCTAATGGTGCAGTCTGTCATAACGGGGGGAATGTTTTTAAGGAATGAAGAAGAGTTTCTCAGGGACTGTAGTAGCCCCATGACGATGCAAACTGTACAGCTTTTCCATGAAGCACCATGGAGACACTACACGTGCTACATCAGGTAGTGCCAGCTGCCACTGTGCACTAAAAATTTCATGATCTCTTGTTTCTCTGAAGTAAACAGTCTCCTCAGGTTCTCCATTTCCTTTCAGTGAGTTTGTCATAATATCCTTTATTTCATTTACTGTTAAAAGCCACACACAACAGCTTTAACTCCACTGTTCTAGTTTAACCAAAATTCATGGGTATTTATGCGTTTGAAGAGAGCACATACACTATTCTTCACTCAGACCTTAACTTACCTAAACCTCTGGTTTTGTCATGGGAAAAAAAAAGATATAGATTGACTTACCAATACCAGCTTGTCTTTTAAAAACTATATCGTTCGTTATTCTATACACTAAATGCTTATATTTCCTCACTAGCATGCACTGCTCAAAAGATTTTTTTCTCATCTATTTCAGTTCTCATTTACGCAGTCTGCAACGAAAACAGGAAAAGATACAAGAGGCAAATTCATTTGTTTAAATTCGTTCTATCAACAGACCGTGAATTACTGACATATTACGTACTCAATATTGTGAAAATAATTCCAGTCACATGCTATATGTCTGTTCAGTTATTCCTTACAGAAAAATGAACTAATAGAAGCACTTATTTCTTGAAAAATTATACATGGAAATGGAAAAAAAAAAGATTTACCAATATAATGTCAGTTCAGAAAAACTACAGTACCCTTTTTGAAGGACATTAAGTTCACCTATAACTTGTAACACACAACCCATCCACCATAACCCAATAAGCCTAAATTTGACAAGTAATTCTTTTGCTACCACTTCAAGAAAAGTCCATAGATAGGATTTATCTCACCTAATTTCTGATGTGTACAGTGTACATGTCTACATCTGAGCTAATCTACCAGGATCCCTTTATTGGCAATGGATTCAGCAGAAAAAGACACCTTGGGGCACTATTCATCTGGCCTGTATTAAAAATGTACTATACACTCAGATGAATCATGCCCAAGAAACACTGAATTTCAGTTAATTGATTAAAGAGATAGCAAAGGGTGCCTGGCACAATAGTAGGTCGTATTAATCCTGTCCTGTATATACACACAGGAGAAACCCATCCCAGACAAAATCTATAAAAGGAATGAATAATTTGGGATGCATCTATTTTGGGTGATTGGTCAGAAGATCTGGATCAGGGCTGAGTGTCAAGGAGGCTTAGTGCTCATTGCCTGATGATTTAGCTTCTTGAAAACAGATTTCCAAAGCTTGAGAGGACAAGGTCCTGAGCAAGCTGGTTGACCTGCTTTAAGCAGGGGGGTGCAGCAGATGAGGTGTAGGGAGCACTTCCAACCAAAATTTTTCCGTGACTCTATGAAATGTCCCAGGTCTGGATCCACCAAATTGAATGTCCAAAAATGATCTGTCCCTCCTGGAAACCTTTCTGTCCAACTCTAGCTTATTGTATAAGTGGTGTTCTGTGTCTTGATCTCTTTAGAAGTGGGTCTTGAATAAAAAAAAAAATAATCTTGCCTAATATGATCATGAAAATATGGAAGTCCTGCTAAATATATTGGAGGTTCCACATGAAGATGACCCTCAGATCTAATCTCTGCCTTCTACAAAACATTGTAAAACAACAGACCGTCTTTGCTAGCAGTATCTGATTCTGTATTTTAATTTAAATGCAGATCACTTTTTTTTCTTTCTTTTAAGAAAAGAAAGTTTCAGCAGGCAGAAACTGTTGGGGGGAAAAAAAAAAAGAAAAAAAAAAGAATTACTCTATTTCTTTCCTTATGGGAAACCTTTTAGTAACTCAGCTAAACTCAAGATCTTTATGAAATATGGACCTTTCACACTCAGGATAAAAACCATACTACTTACTCCTTACTAGTGAGGTATATTAATAGTAGATTCAGCGTGACATGATGGTCATTAAGGCCCTCAGGAGCTGTGCTATAAACGTCAGGAGCTATTGTCAGAGAGTTAAAGGCTTGTTTCATACAGGCTACAGTAACTGCATCTTGTTTTCTGTCATGTTGTAGAGGTCCAAACATACATTCACTTGTTCATGTACAGTGAAGAAGAACTGAAACATGCCTATTAATATATGCATTAAGAATATTAATACTGGATATGTATTAAATATAACTTTATTAGCCTTGGCACCAGTGCCTCATCACCCTCAAATAATATTTATGTGCTTGCCCTGTTTATTTTGCTATCTGAAAAACCACATAGAAAATAGAAGAAAAAAAAATTAAGATCAAAAGACAACAATAAAGTATCAGCAAAAAAGTAATGTCCTTGAAGGATCATTTGCACTAGTGATGGTGTTCCCAAATGCTTTCAGAAAGACATGTCTTGGCTATTATATTTCCAGTTCCACAGAGCTGCTACAAGGAAATGTGGTATGTCACCACTTTTCCTTAACTTTAGTATTGTAGTTGATTGTACGTCAATGCACTCACACAGCCAATTCATTATAAAATCAGGCTAAAATTTATATTATGCAAATAAGCTTACTAGCCCATGTTAAATTACAGCTATACTATGTTGCGCAATAAACCGCTCTATAGTGACTTGCTATGGACTTTTTATTTATTTTCAGTTCTTATGGTAAGCCAAAACTAAGCAGAAATAATTCACCACATAGACATTTCAAAGAAATTGAACTACTTGTTTCCAAGGATCAAAATCTGCTTTTCAGTATTAGAGGACGGAGATTAGCTTTATTCTAGAAAGCTAAAATGAAGTCATATTACTAAAGCCCTCTGATTACCTGCATTTAAATTTCTCATCACAGTTCTTTAAAATGTCTTGTTAGCAAATTGTGCAATTATATTGAACATCTGAGTATCTTATATTGGAATGCATATAGATTGACTTTTGCTTTGAAGTGAAAATATAAGCAAGTGAGTCCATTGCATTGAAACATGTTAAAACTAATAAGGCATTATATGCCCATTCTCTGAGTTAAACCTGATTCTGGTCTGAGACAGACATCATTGAAATCAGAAAGTAATCATAAGCCTTTTTTTAAGGTTCAGAATTTGTCTCTGAACCAGGTATTTGTTTGTTTGTTTGTTGGCCAAAAAGCCCTAACTATCTTTAAAATATCATACACAAATTTTGCAATATGCCAAAACTCTCACTGAAATTAACAAATATTTCTGGTTGAGGATTAAAGATAGAACAAAAAGAAAGATAGACAAAAACTTTTGTTTGTTTTCTTTCCTGAAAATGAAAGCAAGAAAATTGTTGGGGTCCAGGGGTCTTGCAGACTCTGAAAAATTTTGAATAAAGGACAGAGTAAACTTTCCCTCTCATCTTTTTTTCTTACTTTTAGGTTTTGGAACTGTAGCCAACTGTAGCCATTTTCTTTTTCTTCTTTTAACTTCCCATTACTTTGTGAAAATGCATTACAATGGCGTTAATCCTATTAGTCCCAGAGTCTCAAGGAAATATACATTCTGTGTGTTCATTGAGGAATATCTTATCTTAATGTTGGGATTGAGCCACTGGAGAAGAAGGTTATTTACAGACTATACTCTCATGTTTGAGGACAATATGGTTGCTACATGACTTTGTTTTCTTACAGAACTACATTCTCTACTTAGGCATGATCATGTATAGAGGAAGGAAAATCAATATACATCACTGAAATAAAAAGTAAAAGTGAAGACCAAATTCAGTCAGTGTGCTTAACTCATGGAAAGAGTTAAGACTCAGTAGAACAGTAAAAATACTGTAAGGCAATTTTTTCTTATAGTACAGGGTCCTGGTAATCTTGGTCCTTAGATATAAGGCAGTAAACTTACAGCTGTAGAATGAAAGCAATCAATCCTTCCAGAGTATTCATCATGTTTAAATATCTAAAGGTGTTACATGATTCTGCTATGAAGCCACTGAATGATTTCAGGCAAAAATAAATCAGTATTTGAAAAGCAAATGCATTACATGGCAATAAGAAGCAGGCATAACATTTTTGGTGAAACGTATATCCAAGTGAAGTTCTATTTAGGATTAACTGCGGAAATAAAAATCGTAGTGAAAATATAGAATTTATCACCTTGAAAGTCAGATAGGAATTATCTAATTCTGCCATCTAAACATTAGGCAACCCATTAGCTTAACCTAATCATCTGGGCTCCACGAACAATGAGTAGAAAGGGACAGACACTCCAGTAATGGCACTTTCTTTGATACAAGTATGGATATTGAAGACATGCTACCTGAGGATGTTTCACTCCTCATATCCCTCCATTGACTTTCATGAGACAACTAGCTGAGAAGTCTAACTTCTAGATAGTTAAAGTTGTGTAACAAGTCCAACACTCAGCCAAAGCAAAGAAAATTTTACTTTCTCACTAAAAGCAAGAAACAATCTGTAAATTTTAAGTAAACATTCATCAAAATCAGTCCATTCGATTTCTATTTTGATCAGCTGACAAGTTTAACAAAATCTCTTTGCATGTCAAAACTGCAAAATTCCCTTATTAGCATACAAACACAACTGAACCTTTTTTTTTCTTTTTTTTTTTTTTCTTTTTTTTAAACTATTACAGACAAATGAACATGTCAGGTCTTAAATCTACTTGTCATCCACAAACTTTGATTTTTTTTCTTATTCTCTGCCCCCTCCCCAGAAAAAAAAAATAAATCTCTCAGACAATTAGATCACAGCTGTGACACTCCTAGTTGCTGGCTTGTAGTTCGGGCAGCTGCAGCCCGGAGGCTGTTGGTGTTCCAAGGGGTCTGCGGGATGGCAAAGGGCAGTGGCATGGGGCCATTGGCCCCTGAGGGAAATCAGGGTGCCAGCGGGGGAAAGTGTGAGTGCAGAGGGGATGCAGAGGTGGCCCCCACCCGGCCGGGGAGCTGGTCCCGGTAGGCATGGTTACGAGAAGTGCCGCGCACACCCCGAGGTTGCTGCTGTTTGGTCCACTGCATATTTTGAATATCTCCTGATGATAAGCAAACTGCGTGTATTGCGGGCCCAGTAACTAAAATCAGCATCCTCTCAGCACTGTTTTTGTCAGGTTACATAGTTCAGAGACTCCCTGACAGTCAATCATCCTTATCCATCCAGTGGTTAAGGGGCCAGCAGCCATCACATGCTAATCACATAACCTCTCAGCCACAGCTGAAAGTATCTCTTTTCCTGTCGCTTCATCCATGCTGCACACAAATATTTTCTTTGCCCCTTTTTTCTTCTGTTGGACGGTGGCGTATAGCTCCGACCCGCTGCCTCCACACACAGCCTGGCAGGGGACAGGGGACACTCAGTGGTGTCTGGAGTTAGTAGCTGACACAAAGAGCAGATGTCTTAGACTAACAAACACACATCACACACTACAGCTCCACCAGCAGTTAAATGAGGCCTTTATTTTTCCATGACAATAGGAGGCCTGGTCCCTGCAGCTGCTGTATAAAATATGGTAAAACACACTGAAATCCAAAGGCAGAGGCTATAGATTCAGCCTCCTACAATCTTATTTCTGCTGTTCTGTATACTTCAGTGGCCTGCCTTTAGATTTGAAATGAAATAAAACAGAAAAGAAAACAAACAAAACCAGAAGGAAACGCACTTCCTCCTCCTCCATCTGTACTCAGGAATATTCCTCTGGCTAAACACGATGCAAACCGATGTGCGTGCGTGCGCACACTCACATCTGTATCAGCAAGATGAGCTTTCTATGCCTTTGCTGAATCTACCTGTGGCAATTGCATTGCAGATAATGGTACTACAGTGGGCTTCTGGCTGTACAGCTTTTGCTGTGGGCTGCTTATGAATACCTCAGATGCCAAGGGCTTCAAAGAGATATTCTTGGTAACTCTATGCATTTTATCAACATGTGTTTCCAACAAAAACCATCCTCATTAAAAGAAGGCAAATACCTAATCCTTTGGTTTTCATCATTTTCCTATTGTTTCCAGTGCTACATAAAGGCTCTCTGAAAAGTCTGCTATTTTTCAGACATTTGTGTTTTATATGTGCCTCACTCACAAGGAAACTGCTTTTAATTCCACATTCGTAACTTCAGTAGGAGAAGCCATCTGACAGTTGTGCTGGCATGTTTAACCTTAAAATATCTAAAAGTCTTGAATTAAAGGCACAGGAGCTCCATATTAAGGATTTATCTGTACTATTAAGAGATTAGCATGTTTAGAGAAGGAACGTAGTCCCAGTGGACTGTGCGGGCATAAGTGGAGCAAATGAAAGTTACATTTCCTTGGAAAGCAGATTATGATCTCCACTTTCTTCCTGGAGTGCAACAGAAAGGCTTTTCCATGGAAATAATAACCCCACCTTTTTATAGCAAATTGAGCATAGAAATCCAAAATGTGAGTTCATTTGCGGAAGCAGTACTGTGCTCTGAGGCCACAGTTTCAAGGCAGTGATGGGCCAGGCGTCCAGAGCCTTTCCGGAAGGATCTCCTGCAGCTTTACATGGGCGAGTGCAGTTCTGGAGGCAAATGGTGACTGGATTAACATGATAATCCAGGAAGCCAAAGAATGGGAGGATCAGGCCAGCCAAACGTCTCTATTACTGCAATTGTAAATCCCTTTTCAACCACACACCCTTAAAGGTGAGAAGCCTGTGGAAGGGGAGAACATGATTAACCCATACGGTTTCCAGTGGGAAGAAAACAAACTAGCAAAGAGCCCCCAAGGGTTTTCCTGTCTATATAGAAAAGGAAGTAACTGTGAGATAAATTTGGCTTTCCTGGCCTTTACAAATGTCATCTGGGAATACATTCATATGCAAGTCCAGGCAAATGTTGGATGATATCAAGTCCTGCTAATCAAAATGGGATCAACATACATATGTATCAGAAAACTATGGCAACTATGTTGCAAACAGGCAACATTCACAGGAAAGTAGCTACTTTATGAAATCCAGATACATTATTTTCACCACTGGAGGGCTCCCATATTTTTCCATTAATTCCAAAAGAACATATTAAGATCTGGAAAGAAATCCAGAATATACGGCTTAAGAAAAGTGTGTTTCCTTCTTCTAAATGTAGGTGTAGGCTCACAACAATGATTTTTTACACCTTCAATACACCTTTCTTTCAGAAATAAAATAAATATGATTTTATTATCAGCAACAATAGCCTTAAATAACGTATTTCATAAGACAATTGCAACATGGTTTACAAAAAAGGTGGGATTATTTACCATGATTATATAGGGAGAAATGAAGGAAATTAAGTGATTTTGTCAAAGCTGCCTACTAGGCTAGCAGATCTCAGCTCAGGTCTCCTTGAGTCTATTCCCTTTATGTTAGAATCATTAGGATGCCACAAAACAAACAATGAAGTGCGATGCCTATTAGTCTGTGTTACCTGCACAGCCCTCATTGCTCTAGATGCCAGATGCTTTAACAACTCCAGTGTATTTATCCTCACAAAGCATTGCAGCACAAGGATGTTTTGTCAATGCTGAAATATCTCAGGCCTTCCAAGCTCTAAGCTGTCATTCTTATGACTGGACCATCTTTTCTTTTTCTAAGTGTGCTGCTTTAAATGACTTATACCCGACCTACTGGTAGCAGTTATTATTCTTCTTTATAACAATTTAAGCAATGTAGGTAAGGTTATAACATAATCCAAAACATTTAAATCAAAAATGGTTGGAATTTTATTAGCTGAATGTGATTGTGAGATAAGCTTTCACTTTTGGTGATTCAGCTGTTTAAATACCATGGCGTTTATCATTGTTATCAAAACTGTCAATAAGTCTTAGGTTTTATTACTTTCATTTAAATATACCTTTCAGACATTTGCCACTGTCTGAAATCAGAATCAGCAAGCTGTTTAATTTGTCCGATATATGTCTTTAAGTACCGCATGTATCTGACTGGATGAGTACCTTTCAGAGCTCTGTCTTTTCTGATGTTTTAGCTTCTCTTGGCATTTAAATCTAAACCAAAGAAATATCCATCCACTTGGGAGCCTGACACTTGCAAGTATTTTAAGTGCTTGGATACCCAGAGAACAGTTTTAATACATGACAGACCAGGAGATTCTGTAACACGAGGTCTGCCAACATTGCTGTACCAAGAATGTGCCAAGAAGACATAAGCTGCCGCTAAAAATATAGCTCCTAACACCTTTGAAAATTATTTAGCCTTTTTAAAGCAGATGAGAGTATTAATGGAATGGTGGGAGGTAGATCTCTCCTAAATAAATTCTGGAAATGCAACAGCCCTCCAACGATCCTTCTCTTAGAGAGAGGAATGTACCATACATAAGACTGCAACCTGAAGATCCAAATTAAAACCAAGGAGGCTGCTCAGTGGGGCAGTGACACAGCACACAAGTTCATTTCTGGACATAAGAATTTAAATTCAACTATATGTAACAAGCATATTTGAGTGACAGAAGTTTGCTGGTATCTTCTTTGTTTTAAGAAGATATGAGAGAACACAGTCACACAATATGGTTTTGTTTCTTTATTCAAAGAGTGAGCAAATCAGGACTAGCAAAGCTATTTTAGAGAAATATCAGCATACTAACAAAACCAGCTTTTGCAGTCCAGTGTTTCTGAAGGGCAGTCTTGTTTAATTTGGAATGAAAATCGCAATATAATCTATTTCTCTGCAATTACTAAAAAAGGACTTGCATTGAAATATTACCCAGCAGCACAATCTAGGGCAAAATGTGTCTTCCTTTTTCCTGAATAAGGTGTCTTTATGACAGTGCTTATATTTTACCCTAGTTTTCTGGCTGCCCAAAATGTCTAAAATGTTTAACGATTAGCATCTGGTTGGAAGTCAGCTGCTTTAGCGACTGCCTCTCCTGCTTTTCTTTGCCGAGAGGAATTCTTATATCTCAGGAAGGAACCCATAAGAAATTTATTGCCAGAATATTCTCAGCATCAGGTCCCTGTCATCTGTACTGGACACTACCAAAGATTCCCCAGAATTTCACACTATAATCATAGTCCTCCTCAAGTACACTTAAAACTCATTTCTGTGACCAAGATTTTCACAAGCGTCAGTTAATGTTTTTCTACCATCTACTACCACCAGCCTCCTTGTTCCTTTTAGCATCAGGGGTGGACATGATTGCGTAAAAGTCTTCTCAGCTTCAGAACACTTACTGCCCCCATAACAAATGTCAGGTGTGCTATTAAAAGGCTTGTAGGAAGTTATTAGTAAAGCACACTACATCGCCCAGAATTAGAAAAAGATATATAGCCCATTGTATCTTCAGATAATTAATATATATCCACTACAAAGATATAATTACCATGGAAAAACATTATGGCTCAATGGATTTTTGAGTCATTTATGTTAACATATTGTTTTATCTACGGATTGTTTTATGTTACATTTTTGATGAGTCATCTTCTCAGATATTTCAGAACTCTATTTAGGAGGACTGTTTGATATTTTCCATTTCTCTTCACTAAGCACTTGACATTTCTTGTGAACTTGCTGGTTTCACATTTTGCCTATCTTACTGCATCTTCATCAGAGATCTATGAGGACAATCTTTCTGTTTGTCAGCTCCTCTCATGGGTACAGGAAAATCTGACACATCTGAAGCTGAATGTTAGCAAACGTTTATGGCCAAAATGTTTATGCTCCACAGCAAACTTGGGTTATGTATATTTTCTCATTTCTTTTCTTTAACTCTAGATTTCATTACAGTAAAAATCTGCATAAAAAAGAGAGATACACAATCTGAGTATGTTTGGTTCTAAACACTACTTGCAGAAAGCTGAGTGACAGAGTCTTTGATATTTTGGATTTGACAATAGTCCCTATAGCACAAAAGAGATATAAAATTTTGCTGAATTAGTTTTCACATTGCGAGGATGAGGGGTGGGCAAATCAAGTTAAGATAAAAGAAAAACTGGCTTAGAACTTCCTACTAAATTAAAACCAAACTATTTTGAAGTCCTCAAAAGTTCAGTGTCTATTTAATTTCTCCCAGTTACTATTTTATGTTGTTATTTAGTTACTGTTCTCAGAATCTACAAACAAATGTCAGGGATTTAGAAATTTGCTTCATCAAGGCTGAGCCTTCTTTAGTGAAAAGCGACCTCCCAAGAAGATAGGGACCAGTGACTACATGGAGCTTGTCAGATGGTAGATGGGCTGAAGAAGGGCAGGCTTCTGACTATTTTGGGAATCAAAAGGATAATTCAGTGTAGGCCAAAATGCAGGATAATGGCTGTATTGAATCCTGGTTGTAATTATTAATGTGTGTGTGTATTTATGTGTTCATGGACAGACTTTCTATAATGTAGATACCTCAACATGTTTTTCTAGCTTAGGCTTCTCTTTTTCTTGAATGGCAATTTGCTTCTTACTTTTCTGGGCTTTCTTTTTCCCCTTTTCATTGATTTGGGTTCTCTTCATTGATTCAGATTATTGAATCAAAGAGCACAAGGAAAGTTGGTTATATTTAAAATAGAATGCTTGCACAGTAGTGATGTCTCCAGTGCAAAAATGAAGTCACGTATGCCAAAAACCATTTTATGTTGTGTAAATTATTTGTGTATTATTTTTTCTCATTGTCTTCGAACTGTATGCCTCAATACACTGGGAATGAATCTAAAATCACTTATGTATGACTCCACAGGAATAACCTAACTGTGATTGCAATTTGTAGTTTTGTAACAATTTGATATACAAACTATGCCCATTGCTTGTTGTGGAAGATGCTGCTAATTTCTTGGGGTTTTTTGGGTTTTGGGTTTTTTTTCCCCCAAAAAGTGTATTCAACTCTATAACACAGAAAAAAGATCTTCCCTCTGAATTCACTGTGTCATCACAGAATGAAAAAAAAGCAAGTTAATAGACAAGACACATCATCAATGCAAAGTATGCATATAAACCTTGGTATGATTTTGTTTGTATGAACAGGAAAATAAATAAAAGCATTAAATAAAAACTCTGTCAGCTTTTCAGCATTCCTCCATGCAATCATCTAAGACGTCTGTGGTCAACGTCTGTGGTGCCCAAGGCAGGTTTCAGACAAAATTCAAAAGCCCAGCCCCAAAAATATGATCCTGAAAACACTTCTCACTCCATCCCCACTTCTTTAAAAAGTTGATTGTTTTATTTTACAAGGAGCTTAAACCTTTATGTGCCTCTCGGAATACACAACCCCCAAAATTCCACGTTGTTGAATCCTCATGATTAAGTCTACAGGGCACATTGTTGAATACTGATGATTAAGTCTGTAATAGGTTTGGTGCCGTCTAGGCTTGTCCAGGCTGAAGTTCTATATAACATGAATATAGGTAGAATTTTAGGCCTTTGGAGAACTTCCATATAAAGACGATAAAGAAAGAAACAAACAACAATAATACACAGAAGCCAATGAATTTTGGTATCTTCAATGCCAGGTGGAAATAAGGTGGAGCATTTGTAAAATAAAATATTTCATGTTAAGCATGTTCAGTCTAAGATACAGTTCCTCCCTTTCTAAAGTAGACACTTAAAACAGGGCAGGCAAATTGCACCTTTAGAGTAACTATTTCCACTCATTGATTATAAGGGGATTCAAAGTCAACTAAATCAGACATAAACATCTGTTACAAGAGTCTCAAGTTAGGTGAGATGTATTTGACCCTAAATGACATCAAAACCCTTTTTGATTTGAGCTTTGTGGTTCAGGAGATGTTTTGGGTGCTCAGGTTGAAATTTTAAACCTCTTGCAGAACTGCTACCAAAGCATAAAGTATTTTAAAAATATAATCATGTAAACAATGGCATATGGCAGGAGGAACACATAATTCTGGACAGTAGAAAGTACCTGGGAGACCACCTTATACACAACATTGCTTGAGATTCACTAAGTGGGCTTTCTTCTGGCTAGCTTTGTAGTGGACAATAACCCATAAACATTCTGACCAACAAGTTGCCTGATCATCTCTTGTGGGGCCAGGGGTGTAGGAAATATGGGTGTAAACCATCCTTCTTTTGGAGCTTTCCAGATCTCCCACTTCCCAGGAAATTTCTCTAAGGACCAAGGGTATCCCAAAATACTCTTTGGTAAGTATGTTTTAGTCCCTTTCCCATTGCAGTTGTCCCAGTTGGTATAAAACTATGGACCCATTCCATGAATTCACAGATGAAGGAGCTGAGTCTCCACTTTAAGGTACAGTGTATACACATGCTGATGTTCTAAGCTGAGCTAAAACCAGAAAAAATGTTAACCTAGTCTCCCTTTTGATAGCTACCCACAGCAATACAGAGCTGTTTTTGCCTCACCACCTTTCTCTGACAGACTAAACATTTAATTTCTTTATGCGTAAGAGAAAAGCTTGATCAGCCCCATATAAAGATAATTATGTAAAAGTGAAAATGTCACTTTTTCCTTTTTACTATTGTTATTTTGTAAGAAAATGCTGACTTAAACATCTAATGTCAGGAATAGCTCATGACTGCGAATCATAAGTGGAGGGAGATACACCCCTGCAGACAAAGTCATCTACTGCTTTTTGTGAGTATTTACATGGCATATTGAAAACACAGTTAGGTGCCTTCACTGTTTTTCTGGGCTGTCCAGAAGCCCAGTGAAGTCATGTAGTGGCAAACTTCACCTGACTGGGTTGAGAATTGTTCAGATTCAGACATGTGGCTTTCACTGAACTGATACATGGGTAGAACCAAGACTGATGCTGGTTAATATGCTATGCTAATACACATAACCTTCAGTGGGTGGACATTAAAATAGGCGTAGGTGATTAATATTTCCTAGTAGTTAGTTTAGTTCTTTGTTCATAGCATTTGCTTTCATGTATCCTGTAATTAAACACTTAGAGTTCTCTGTGCAGGCAGCACAGGCATCCTAGCTTAGAGCTCTGGCTTTGTTAGGCAAGGTAACTAAAGGTCAGCTGTTTCAGTCTTGAACTTCTCATTGTCTAGGTCCTTCCTTTTTTTTTTTTCCTTTTTCTTTCCCCCCCCCCCCCCCCCCATGGTCTAAATGTCTATGAACCATTTAGCCATCTAAAACAACATAGGCTTATTTTAAAACTTATTTAGATAGCTAACAATGTAACTGGATACCTACTGGATGAAGAGAAAGGGTTTCAATCAACCATTGGCAAACAGCTCTAATCCTAATGGTTTATCATTCACAGAAACAGAAAAACAACAACAAATCAAACCAAACATCAAATTTTTCTCTCTTTCCTGAGAAAGAGGAGAAAGAAGAGGGAAAAAGAAGATTACAACAATAACCGTCCATTCTGTGTTTTAGCCACTGTTCCTTTAAAAGCTGATGTGTGACTCTTGATGGAGCTCTAGGCAGGAGAAAATCACAAACAGGTGTTGGAAAGATTTGTGCCTCTGAGGCTCTTTTGTGAGGCTAATACTAGAGTCACTGGTTCTCATAGAGAAAAAGACACGTTAGCTTTTAATTAGTCAGATCAGACACTTCAGGCAGTGTGACCATGTCTGCAAGGATTTCTGACCTCCTGAGCATATACTTGGGCTTTCAGAGTAATTTTTCTTATGTAACTGGCAATATACAAACTGATACCATACCGATACTGCAGCTAGTATCTCATCTGTTAACGTTTAAACCAATTTGGATATTCATTAACTGCTTTTGTTCTAAGTAAGGGAGGTCCATCTCTCATCACTAGCCAACAGAGGGAAACTAGATGACTAGTTTAGACTATGCATTTATTTTAGATGAGTAAAGTTAGGTGAAAATAATGACTACAGTGAGAAATCATTAGTGCCACTATTCCTGTGTGCTGAAAAAACCTACAAATTTGTTACTAGCCTGGATCATTAGGAGCCTACATCCCTCCTACACCATGTGAACATATGGGAAGATTGTTGGGTCAAGGCTTCATCCATTCCTCCCATGCTCATCTGTTAAGCAGCAATAAATCTCTATTAAATGGTTCTAAATACAAAAGTATAATAGGAATTCTAGCACATTTTCTTCCTGATCTAACCTTTTTGGAGACTTTTTGTACACACTGTTGGAAATCCATGAAATCTATACATTTTTATTTTAGTGTGTAGAAAATTAATGGATATAAAAGCATAATCTACTTAATCTGAGATATTTTAGCAAAATCCTGCTTGTTTGCAGGGTTCATTTTGCTTCTTTTTATACCAGTTCCCTCTATTCTCCAGCATTTTGTATGTTACTTAAATTAAGTAAATCCTTATGGATTTATTGTACTTTAAAAAAAAACAAAAAAAACACAAAAACAAAAACAAAAACAAAACAAAACCAAACAAAAAAAACCCAGAGGCATTAGCCCTTAAGATAATTCTTACAAGGTGAAGGAACACACCTTCATTAATTGATCTTTAGTATAAATGGACCTGATCCTTATTTCATAAATATAATACTAAAATCATTGGATCCTGTTATTGGTATGCTTATTTGTGTTCTTTTTGACCACCCCTTGCCTTCATTTTCTTAGTTCACATCCCAAGCTCAGAAGCAGTATATTTGTTTGTAGGTTTTTTTCTATGTTGGTGATCAACACAGTACACAGCACTTCACATACATTATCCATTGGGTGTTTTATGGGCAGAAGTGGACAATTTTTTTCAAGTAGCTTAGTACAGTCAGTTCTAATATACTCTTTCTTCATAGTTATCAGAAAGAGAACAAGACACTGAAATTGTTAAAAAAAAAAAACCAGCACCCTGTACCTCAGATTACTATAAATCAATTGTGAAAATAGTGAGGTAGATATGTTGATGCCCTATTTGGAATTACTACCCACTGTGATCTAGATAAATATTTGCTCTTGTTGTTAGACAGAGTCCAAGCGGATAAGGATTGATAAGTATGCCCTGCTTCAGTGTTAGAGTAGATTAACGTTCTGTCCTAATTTCCTAATTGGTTTCTCCAGAATGTCATTAGGATGATTTGCTGTGTTTTGTTGTTGCTATTGGAAAAGTCAATAATACTGCAAGTACTAAATCATAATACTGATAGCGTAGTGGATATTTTAAAACTTCAGGTTAAAGGAAGAATGTGAATTATGGAAGTGGACTCAGGTTTGATTCTTTCTTACTTTACAGAGGCAAGGCAACATGGCATTTCAAGATAAGTTTTTAACAAATGAATTTGTTCACTTCTTTGAAGTAGAAGGAGGATTTTGAATATTGTACTTCCTTGTTCTAGCATTTTTATAATGCTCACACAAACATAGGATGTACTAATGAGATAAAGTTCAATTTTAGGACATTACGTGACTTCAAAAAGTCAGAAGGTAATAAGATTTAATGTCTTTGGTATATAATTGAAAATCATGTCTAAATATACTTCAGGTATACCTAGATCTGGTGTTAAAATTTGTACTTATTAGCATCTTACCATTATCCAGAAACAGAGCATGGTAAAGAATACTGACAGCCAGTCATTGAGAGATAATAGGAACAAAACTAAGCATTTAGGTTTACCAAAACACTTAGTTTATCTGATTTGTCCAGTGTTTCTTCTAGGCAAAGGAAATTTCCATTAGGTTTAACAAAATTTATGGAGCTAAGCTCTTTTTATCAGATAAGATTATGTCTTTAAAGCTACATTATGTTATAGAAAGACATGGGCAAAACTACAGAGAGTGACAGCAAGAAATGAGCATTAATGAGATGGATGTTGTGAACTTTTAGTGTTCAGCTGAATGCATTCATTGGGCCTGCAACAAAATGTAAGCCTGAAGAGAGCATTAAAAATTGCATCTTCTAAACGTTCACGAGGAAGTGAGCTGTGATGGTTGTTAAATCAAAAGGTCAGATATAGAACAAAATTAGGGATGGTTTTGTAAAAATGTTTTGTTCACACAGTGGATAAGACGGTTGTGAAAATATTTTTGCAAAAATATGTTTTTCTCATACAAAGTATTTATTTAACAAAACCAAAGCTGTATCTGGTAAATGTTCAGTTTTAACTATTCTACAAAATAAAAAACAGATCTGAAAAAAGTATTCCAAATATGAAAGAATTTGTTTCAACATTTTAAAAAACAAAAACCTTTGCATTTTGATACAAAATGGATCCTCATTTTGAAATTTTCTGTTTAACTCATAATAAAACCTTTAAAAATAAAAGATAATATTTGAAATTAAATGTTTCAGTACTAAGAAATCAAAAATTTAAGTTTACCTCACTTACTTTTTCTCTATGTTATCCTTTTATATATATATATTCCTAGATTTTTACTTTATATCCCAGACTGATATAGGAAAAAACCACTTTCAAATCTGTCACAGGACAGAAAATTCACACAGCTCTTGTTTTCCATGCCATCTGTCTCCCTCTTCAGTTTCAGCATAGGGCAACCTATTTTTGTTTATACACGGTTGTACTTCTATGATAGTCTATAGATGAGTTTTCTGCCTGGACAAGTACTAGTTTAGGCCACTTGAGGAATTTTTAACTCCTAAACCACAGAGAAGTCAGTAGAATATATTGTAACAAAAAAGGAAAAGAGATGTTTTTGGCTACTGTGTAGGTAGGCTGAGAACTCTCACCAAAGATGAACTCTGTATTTCTTCTCCCAGTTTCACATATTTTTCATTTCCTTCATCATGTTTCTCAATTCCAAAAATCAGTGTGAATTTGATTTGCATGAAGTCTTTGGATGTACTTATCAGCATAAACTTGATTATAGGTTTTGAACTTAACCTTTGTGGGAAGACTAATACCCTGTGTGGGAAGAGAAATATCCCCATATTTATCCACATTTTCTGATTAGAAACAAGACACAAATATCTTAAATCTGTTAACAAAAATCAGTAAGGTCGACTCAAGTTTTTGAGAAGGTAAAAATACAAAGTTTGGGTATTTTGTTTTTAATTTCTTTTTTTTTTTCCCCACAAAATATTCATCATACAAACATACAATCATTCACTTTTGAGAGGACCAAACTGTAGCTGCAAGACCCAGTTTAAGCAAGAGTGTGCTTTGAATCGTATCAAGGTATTCAGAGACCATCTAGTGAACAGGGTAGCTGCTGTCTCCCTGGTGGAGGAACTAAATCCAGCTTTCTGCACACTCCTTTCTGTAAGAAAAAACACTTCTTTTAACCTGGCCCTGAATGGAGATTACAGTTTTTATTATATTAGACATGTAAGAAATTAAAAAAAAAAACAACAAAAACACAAACCCAAATGTAAAAGGCCATTCATAAAAATGTCCACCTGTAATAAATGCAAGAATGAGCCAAAAATCACCAGACATTAAGTGCATAAAGAAGACACTTGCAAATATGCACCCACCAAGAGCAGAGTGAGACATTCTGGTCTCTCACTAACTGATCAGCATCCAGCAAACCTCTCTTCTCCTCTAAACCCTTCCAATTCCCTCAAAACACTGGTTAACTTACATTTGTAATGTGTGCATGCATTACCATTTCTTAACTGATATGGGAGTAACAGTGGACATTTAGATAAGAAATATATTCCCTCACTGATGAAAAATAAGGAATGTAAAACAAGCACTTGAGAGGCCTGGTGGAACCCCCTTATACAGGCAGTGCGTAATGCTGAGGTATTATGCAAGTATGTTTAAAAACCTCAAGATAATAGCTTATGAAAATCAGTTTATCTGAGCCTAACTACTGTCTTAAAAACACAATTGGAAAGGCTCACCACCGTCTGAAGTATTCAGCATGATAATCACTGTATATCGCATAAAAAGAATATCAACTGTTTAATGAGATATGAATACTTCAAGTAGCAAAAGTGATTATTCCTAAACCAATATGTGATTAATTTACAGTAGGAGAGGTATTTATTATGGAATCATTAGTGATACCCTCAAGTTATTTATTTTATTTCTAGGACTTCTCTTCATATAAAATATTTGTATGATGGGTATGAATTTGATATCTGTATGTGTAAGGGCATAGTTATTGTTGCAAATACATGAGAAAATTGTATTTTATTTATTATGTCAATAAAGTTTTATAGAGAAAAACAAAGCAATAAAATCATTGCATCATGGTATTGTAAGTAATATGGCCATGGGGAAAGGTGAGAGTAAGTGAAATGAATTGGTGCTTAGGATAATGAAAGTGAGGGACTAATGTGACCCAAAGGATCCAAGTAAAATACAGACAGATTCCGACTAAGCTTCCTTCAACCCCTCAGAGAGTAATTCTGCTTGGTTTTGACCAATAAACTGCAACAGCCCTTCATTTCTAATCCCAGGCTTTTGTAAGCAGTTTGCCCACTCACACTGAATTGTGCAAGAGGAAAGTAGTAGGAAAAAGTGAATAGATCCACAAGGACTGGTGGAAAATAATTGACTAGTTCCACAAGAAGAGGAGAAGGGTTTGTGATTAGAACCATAGAAGGGTGTTACCTTCCTTTCAGAGTACAGGGAGGGAATTAAATGGGTTTATGAGAAATGTCACAGGAGAAATAAATTGAGCTAACTACTTTCTATCTATCTGCCTACCTAAGATATTTTCCTCTAGACACATCCAAGCTACACATGAGTTCATGCTGTTAAGTGCTATTATTTCTTTGCTTTACAGGGCCCCCATTCTTCAGGGAAAAAACAGATCTCTCACTGTTGTAGGTATGTGACCTGTGATGAATAATCAACTCTAGAATTAATTTTGAAAGGCAACTAAGTTCACATAAAATTATTTTTTAGCTTCTGTTATTCTTTGCTTATATTCTTTTTAATTTTCCTTATTCTGGATTCACACAGAACCAAAAAAAAAAAAAAAAAGTGCGATAATCATCTCATTTTATTACCATTGCGAAAAGATACTCTTCTTTCGATAGTTATGTCCAGGCAGAAGTGAAAAGTAAGAGAAGTCACATGAGAAATCTTTTTTTTTTTTGTTATTTTCTTTTGAAAATCAGCTCCATGGTCCTGGGGTTTGACTGTTTGCTTCGGCTAAGCATCATTGTATTCTTAGCAAATCTTAACTAAAGCAGTCAACCTTTCCAGTTTCACCCACCACTACGTCTTGGCATTTAGGCTAAATAAGTAAGGTTTTACAGTGGGTATGTAAAACTCCCCCACCTGTGAAGAATTTCATACGCATACTCAGTGTAAGACTTTTTCTTTCGACTTTGGTTAAACATACACAAAAAATGAGCCTCATTCACATCTCATTTATTTCATAGGAAGTGCACAATCCCCAATCGGGAATCACCAGTAGAGAGCTCTTAGAGGCTATTTGTAGTCCTTTTAAGGACTGCATTAAGTCAACCTGTATTGGTTAGCATCAAATTCAAATGGGGAGTATCTTCATTCAAACTACCCAATGTTTTGGGATCCTTCAGGGAAGAGGGATATATAAATGCAAGATATGAATAAAATTACTGATTAGGATCATTACTGTGTAACAGATTAACACATACAGTGTAACAAAAAGCTAGTAAATGAACAAGTCTATGTGATCAGATAAATGAAAAGTAATAGACATCAATGTCTTCCACATTGTAGCACACCAAGAATCTGTTGATTCCTGACTGATTTTAGTTGCTCAGTTCACCCTAGAGTGGAAAAATATCATACAATCTTTTGCTAAAATACAACTTAGATTTGAATCTGAGCTTAAAGGTTATTCTTGGAGGTCCAAATAGATTAATATTTATTATTCTGTCATTTTGCCTTTCTCTTTAAGAAGGTATTCTAGTACTAAGCTAGAATTGGCTAAGCAAGCTATGAGTTGCATGTATGCACCTTATCATTAAATGAGACACCTAAAAGGCCAGCGTACTGGTGTTCTGATCTAAAATTAGAGCTCTCTGCTATTATTGCAATAGCTCAAAAATCAAATAAACAAGCCAGCATTTTGACATTTGAGGAAAATAATATTGGGAAAAAAATCACATGAAAATGAATATTAAATATGCATAAATGAAATATGATCAACAGTCACCCAGCACAGAAAATGAAAAATAGCTTTTGTAAGAGCGCATTACAAAGATAAACCAGCCAGTTAAATTTTGAATAAATCACCTTTTATCCACTTGTGGTGACAAACAGCCATGGAAATTGGTAACTTCAGAACTCCAGGTCCCAATGAAAAATATTTTTTCCGGAAGTGGCCTGTGCCTTAAATCAGATACTGCGTGAAGACTACTTACAAGTTTTTTTATTCCCTCTCCCCGCCTGGCTTAATAAGATTCCCTCCAAAATGCTAGCTTCACCTTCTGATGTGAGCAGATGGCGAAAAGCAGTGACCATAGCAATTACAGGATAGTACACAGAAAACAGAGAACCAAAAATATGATAAAGAAAATCTGGACATTTTTTCATTATCTGGTATATAAGCAAGGCAAAAGGGAAGGATTATCTCAAGGTTATTTATTCATTTACCAGCAATCAACTAGGTTCAGACAGTTGAAATCCCTGGTATCCAGAGAGTCAGTAAGAGGCCTCATGCATATGTTCTACTTTATGTTGCTCATCTGCAAAACAATGAGGCTTGTAATGATGTGAAAGGTTTAATGGACTCTCTCCTGGTTTGTCCTCTATCCAAGCTGATTGTTATTTCTGTAGTGTAATCTTCTTAAGACTGTGGTTCCCACAGGGAGATGAGCAGGCAATGACTGGGCTGTGGATGGCAGCTCATGTCAGGGATCAAGGATCATCCAGTTAATAGTTTTACATTTAGAATTCACTAATATTCTGGTTCTAAAGAGCAGCTTGCTAGCATCTAGAGCTGGTTTTGGTTACTTTGCACAAAAATAAATTCCTTTAAGTGTCACCATTTAAAAATTACTTAAACACCAATCAGAAAGTATTATCACTCAGTTAATTATTATCTAGACTCAAGGAGTCTAAGGCAATGATGAAGGTATTTAGCATATTAGTAGGCCATCATGTGACAAAAAAAAGAATAAGCAAGAAAGAGTGGTTATATTTGACAAAGTTATTCAGGAGAGGTGATATTTTGAGGTACTGATTAAGATACAACATTCCTTAAAAATTGAAGCTTAGCTGACTATTTGCTTTAAAATTAATAGGAAAAAGGAGTTCAAATCCTATAGACAGCTTTGAAACCCTAAACCTGAATGCTTAACATTAACCATCTGAGACATCAATATTTTATTTTTAATCTTTTTTTTTTCTTCTTAAAAAAATGCAAAGGAAAACAAAATGAAAACAAATCATAGAATCATAGAATAGTTTGGATTGAAAGGGACCTTTAAAAGTCATCTAGTCCAACCCCCCTGCCATGGGCAGGGACATCTTCAACTAGATCAGGTTGCTCAGAGTCCTGTCCAACCTGACCTTGAATGTTTCCAGGGATGGGGCATCTACCACCTCTTTGGGCAACTTGTTCTAGCATTTCACCACCCTCACTGTAAAAGATTTCTAGCTAATCTAAATCTACCCTCTTTCAGCTTAAAGCCATTACCCCTTGTCCTATCACTACACACCTTTGTAAAAAGTCCCTCTCCAGCTTTCTTGTAGGCCCCCTTCAGGTACTGGAAGGCTGCTATAAGGTCTGCCTAGAGCCTTCTCTTCTCTAGGCTGAATAACCCCAACTTCCTCAGCCTGCCTTCATAGGAAAGGTGTTCCATCCCCCTGATCATTTTTGTGGCCCTCCTCTGGACCCGCTCCAACAGGTCCATGTCTTTCCTGTGCTGAGGGTTCCAGAGCTGGACCCAGTACTCCAGGTGGGGTCTCACCAGAGCAGAGTAGAGGGGCAGAATCACCTCCCTTGACCTGCTGGCCACGCTGCTTTTGATGCAGCCCAGGATACGGTTGGCCTTCTGGGCTGCAAGCGCACATTGTTGGCTCATGTCCAGCTTTTCATCCACCAGTACCCGCAGGTCCTTCTCGGCAGGGCTGCTCTCAATCCCTTCATCCCCCAGCTTGTATTGATACCAGGGGTTGTCCCAACCCAGGTACAGGACCTTGCACTTGGCCTTGTTGAACCTCATGAGGTTCACATAGGCCCACTTCTCGAGCTTGTCCAGGTCCCTCTGGATGGCATCCCGTCCCTCAGTCATGTCAGCTGTGCCATTCAGCTTGGTGTCATCTGCAAACTTGCTGAGAGTGCACTCGATCCCACTGTCTCTGTCATTGATGAAGATATTAAACAGTACTGGTCCCAATACGGACCAGTAATCATGGCTATAGTCTTTTCTTTGCATTCTCAATTGTCTGTGGAAAGAAATAATTAGCTAGTGTGTGACTCCAGTATGTATTATGAAATAATTTTAAAGGTATTTGAGATCAGAAAGGTGTTTTTTCACATACCATTTGCTGTATCACACTTGTTTCTAAACTTACTTGTGGTCCCAAAATTAAAGGCCAGGTTAGTGCCATCAAATAAAATCATGAGACTGTGATATTTCCCTTGGGAAATCTGTCACTTCATAGAGAATTGTTTTAGATCAGGATGCAGAAACCAAAACTATTATGGGGAAGGAACAACTTACCAAAAAGTAGACTCTGAACATGATTAATATGATTCATAGATTCATAGAGTGAAAGGCCAGAAGGGACAACAGCTTCACCTACCTTGACCCACTCCAAACCACAGGACGTTACATTTCATCCACTTAATTTTGTCTGGAGCCCAGTAACTTGTATATGACTGAAGCAAAACTAGCACTTAGCTAAATCACATCATCCAGAAGACATGCAACTTTGAAATCAAAGCATCAAGAGAAGGAGAATCCAATACTTCTCTTTCAAGAATTTTCAATCTTTTTTTCTGATAACTAGTTGTCTTCATGTGAAAAACATGTCATTTCTTTTTTGAATTGTCAAATAGCTGCTGTTATGCCCTTTGCTCCTATTATTTTATGAAAAAGCTATTATCATAGGGTCTTAGAGTGAGTTAGGTTGGAAAGGAATCAGGAGGTCATTTAATACCTCCACTCAAAGAAGCGACAAAATCAATATAAAATAAAATATATTTTAAATTTATTTATTTTTAAGAAGGAAAAACATTGTGGAATGTCATTTCCTGTCCTCTTTTTGGAGAGGAGTCAGGAGGAGTATGTTGTATCAATTTCATTCCATCAACATTTTTAAAAAATGTAGGTACCAAAACTGCACAAAAACTATAGTACAGGTCTTATCAGTGCTATGTGCCTAGCAGAATACAAAATATCATTAGTCCTTTTTGCCACAACTCCACCCAAAGACTTTGCATGCATTTAATTTGCAATTGTGCCTTGAAAAAATATTTTCAGAACACTGCTTTCCAATATATCATTTTCCACGTGTGAGTACATTCCTTCTCCTGTGTCCTGGTTTCGGCTGGG
>NW_009224740.1:4332-13454 GCF_000690835.1 Fulmarus glacialis | reverse complement strand
CCCGCCCCGGCGGCCCGGTTTTCCTGCCGGTCGTTAATGCGTTGTGCTCTTGAGCGGTCTTAATTGTCGGCCAGTTTGCGGAATGATTTTTTTAAATGATGCTTGCTCTGCTGTGCATTGTACATTAAGGGTTCTGTTGTGTTTTTTAGGTTTTTTAAATTAATTTTTTTATTATTATTTTGGGTTTTTTTTAAGAGAGAGCGAGGACATAACAGGCGTCCAGAGCCGTGGATGATCAGGAGGGTGTCCAGCCCGTCTCGGTAGACCATGGCATATCAGCTGTATAGAAACACCACGCTGGGGAACAGTCTTCAGGAGAGTCTGGATGAGCTCATACAGGTGCGTGTGGGGTTTAGGGTCTGGGCAATTAGCTTCATAAAAAAAGAGGTTAGTTATTAAAAGCGCTTTGTCGTTGCTGTATCGGGGTACTTATGGCCAATGTTTCGAAAACTTACTGACTGAAGTCACAAGTTATTGGTACTCCATTCACGTGGGAAGTCTTTTTCTTAACATTCTAGACGAAGCAAAATGTTTCATGTAAGTGGCATGATCCCCTGTTGTGTGGCCCAGTAAATGAACAGCCAGATTAATCTGGAACACTGTAATCGATTTCCTGCTCTTCTGGTTGTTCACAATTAATATTTATCAGAAGAAATCTTTGTGTAGCACAAAAAATCATGTTAGCACATCATTTCTTCTCTCAGAGTTAAAATAGGAAAAAGGAAGTAAACACAGGAACATAATACTTCTGTAAATTGTTCTTCTAGAGATCTGCTTCACGTGAACTTTGTTTTGATGTTTTTAATTTTTACAGCATTTTTGAGTTTACTTTGAAATAACTCAAAACTTTTTTTTTTTTAAAATTACTTTAGTCACAGCAAATCACACCTCAGCTGGCCCTTCAGGTGCTACTTCAGTTTGATAAAGCTATAAATTCGGCACTGGCACAACGAGTCAGGAACAGAGTCAATTTCAGGGTAAGATAACAATAAATAAAAGTTCTTCATGAGGTACAGTAACTAAGCGTTGATGCAGAATGTCATTAAAAGCTGTGTGTTCTAAGCAAAAACTTACGAAGGTCCATTTTGACTCTGAAATAATGACTGTTTACATGTATATTCTGTAAGCAATTGTAAGGCTTGTTATCCTCTTATTCTGCCAGGGATCTTTTGAAGGAAGGCAGAAATCAGAAACGGATTTGGTGGGCGGATGAAGACAGGGGAAGGGGAAGAGGAAAATGTTTTGATGCGTAGCATTGCCATCCTCAGTGTCTTGCAGATGGGGAGGGAGACTTTTGCTTCTCTTAGTTGTACCTAGCAGAAGTGAGATGAAGCCAGATTGTCAGCCACATCTATAATGTGAAGAGAGACTAGAGAGTTGTAGATCTACCCTTATGCAAGTCACTGGGTCATTTTGTAGCTATTTTCTGTAGGTATCATAGAAAAATAAGTTTGGGTTTTTCTCCCAGCCAGCCACCTTAATTAATGTTAGATAGCCAGCAAATTGTTAAATGTCAACTTGACTGTAACTTTGAGAAAAAAAACCCAAACAAACCCAAAACAGTTGTCCTGTTAACTTATGTCCTAATATTTCTCTGCAGTCTATGCAGAACCCATTAATGAAGTGAGTTCTTAAGATTCTAGATTTTTAAACTGTATAGATATGTTAAAAAGAGTGTAACTTCTTTTCTCTAACACACTTGCTTTGTGTTAGCAAAGCCGGTATAGAAAACCGTTCAGAATGTGTTTAGTGGATAAATTAAAAAAAATGTTGCTTGGAGCCTAAGTTAGAGAGTATCAGTTTAAAATATGTGAAGATGAAGGCCAAAAGGTTTACGTATCAACATCCTCAGTAATACATTAAACATGAGGGATACCCCTTTATGTCACATAGGTCAGTTTTATCATCATTTTTTATTTAAACTATTGATTGATTTAAACAATTGTAGAATTCACATCTTGTTATGATCACTGCTATAACTGATTTTTCTTATGGCCCATGTTTTAAGAAATCTTTTCTGATACTGATTCTATATCCACATAAGAAAAGTTATAAAACTCCTTAGCATACCTATGAAGCTTCCCCTTGGATAGACTATAATGTCACTACATGGTCTTGAAAATTTCAGCCACTGGAGGGCATTTAAACTACAATTTTCCTCAGAATTGCTTGGCGGCCAAGTTTGTATGCATTCAGGTTCACAGTTGGCTTTATTGCAAACCTGGTTCTAGAAGGTAAGTAGTTCTGTAGATAGTAAACATCATATTTTCTGTTACTTGTGGGCTGCATCCTATAGAAAATGTCTCTTGTCTTTTTAAAGGGGTCTCTGAATACATACAGGTTCTGTGACAACGTATGGACATTTGTACTGAATGATGTTGAATTTAGGGAGGTCACTGAACTTGTGAAAGTGGATAAAGTGAAAATTGTAGCATGTGATGGAAAAAGTAAGTATGGAATATGATATAAGTAAGTTGAGACACAAGACTTGATGATTTATAGAAAGCTTTGACCAAATGTCTGATTAAAGCTAGATTGATTGTATTATTCAGACAAGAGTAGGGCTCTGCACTCCCTTTTACATATGATAAGAAATGAAACAAAAGCAAGCTAAGTACTTCCCTAACTCATTAGCACTGAAATAGGAATGTGTGAGACTGCTGTACACCTGTTTTTGGGAAGTACATACTATTAGCGCGATTAGAAAGTTGGAAGTAATCTTAATTGAATTTGTGTATGGTGATTTTCTAGTATTAACCTGTTTGTTGGAACAGCACCATGTTTTATTGAATTCAAGGAGTGCTTCACCTGTCTGAGCAAGCAATTGTCCGAGAAAACTGTCTAAGCAATTGCTTGCTGGATTTGATAGTAGGGAACTCAAACACATGAAAAGCTTATGCCAGCATTTGCAAATCATATAATAAGATTTATGTATTGCTCAACAGGCCCACCATATGTACACTGCTTACGGGAGTTTATGTTCCACATCTGCTTGACTGGATTATTTTTGTCAATGTTCCTTGAAATTCTTTACTGGAAAAAGTCATTTAGTGACTTTTGTGGCAAGCTGGTTTCTAACTTTTAAAACCATTAATGTGGCAGAATATCACTAAATACGTGTGAAATGGTGCCACTTGTTTCATCCCCGGAGAGTGGTGCTAAAAGGAAGAACTGAGAATGGAAAAGGCTTTATGTAAATATACGCTAGACCTCTGAAACAGGTTCTTCACGGCTTCCTGATCCTGGCATGATTACAGTGGTTACTTCAAGTTGTAGTTCTAGAGTTGACAGAATTTATTGTTTGCTCAACCTCTGGTATTAGCCAAGCATATAATCTTACTCTGTTTATTTTTGGGGTGCTTATAGCTAGTAGAGGAAACCTTACTTTCCAAGTATTAACCTTTTTTACTCTTGATAAAGTATGCAGGTAAGATTTAAAGAACTGGGTGACTTAAAGTTGCTATTAACATTACAGCCTTTTTTTCCCCCAAGAAGTTGACTTGCTAAAGGAACATAGTAAACACTGACTTGTCTTTCTCCATATCCAAATGAACGTATTTTTTCCATAGCTTTAAGAACAAGAAAGCAGTAATGGTAGAAATGTCAGAAATTGCACTGGTGTTAATTGGTGCTTCTGACAAAAGTTCAGAATGCAGAATTGCTCTCAGTTGTTTTATGAAGATCATGGTCATTCTTACATCTATTTCAAAATGCATAGTAAACTATAGCCCACACTCCATAGGAGCTTATGTTTTGGATGTGCAAAACCCTTTCTCTTTAGTAGATCATGTGATTTAGCCAGATGTGCTTGTGGCTGACTGCAATAAAGTGTTTGTGTATCACTACAAGTTAGAGCAAAGCTTCTTGTATTTTTAATGCCTTAATAGCAAATGATGCGTGTGCACAACCTTGAAGTTTTGTGCTGGCTGTTTTCAGTGTTGCTAACTGAAGTGAAACAGCACAAGCAGTTCATGTACTGCATTGATAGCAGTGGAAGGAAATGGGTAGGTACAGAACATATTCTGAAATGCTTGGGGAATGCTTTTGAGCTTGAGGAAGATATTACAGAATGGTATTGGTTCTCTTTAATTTATACTCAACTGTAGTGGGGGTATGTATTACTCATACTTTCTTTTTTCTTTCCTAGACACTGGTTCCAATACTGCAGAATGAATAGAACTGTGGTTTGTCTGCAATATTTTCTGTTAATATGCAGCACTTTCTGGAGAGAAGCATGGAAAGGGACTGTGTTCATACTTAATTATTGTGATGCAGATGTGAGTTAATCCATACTAGAAAGCGTCACAGATTGACGGTGGAAGAAATACCTGTAGCATTTCTTCAGTTCACCTTATAGGGCATGAATACAATGTTACTTTTTTTTTTAAATTACAACAGATACTGTTGCCTTTTTTGTTCAAAATAATTTCTGTAATAAACTTTTATTTAAAAACTTGTGAATGAGTGATCATTGGAAAATTTTGTTTAAAAACAATCATTACTGTAATATATTCTCCCAATATTGTGTGTTTACAGTAATGTTGCAAATGCAAAGGTCTTTCAGTTACAGGATTTGCACTAATCAGTATCGCAAGAAATGGCTGTTTCAGAATGATGGAGGAGGACATCAACAACAACTTAGCAGCTCATGCTGGCCAATATATTTGTCTGTTTGTTACTGCATCTTTCTATCTATAAATTTGACCATTTGGTACCCTCTGCTAATAATACACTAACCCAAGTATTAAAGTTATTGCACAACTAATCAAATTGAAATAATGAAATTGAGTCTCATAAAATTGCACTACATTCTCAATGTGCTGCTTGTTTTAACGTTTTTCTAATTGTTTTTTGTATTTATGTGGAATATATTTAATGGACACCTGACCAACAGGATTTCAGTGAAAGAGTTGAGCTATGAATTTTGAGGTATCAAATTGATAACTTTGTTCTTTTTAGATTTACACATTCCACTAAATAACTCCAATCAAGAAACCCTTAGAATAGTTTCTTCACTAGAAGTATGAATATAATAAACTGACAGCTCATTTGTCTGACTTAACAGCAGTGACTGTTCCAGTATGGTCATAGGAATGCTAGCTGCCTCAGCAGTGTCAAATTCATTTATTTTTGAAAGTAGGCTACTTACAGACCACTAGAAACTGGAAACCATACAGAAGAAAAGTCAGGGGGTAACTGTTTTCAGATTAGTCTAAATCTTTAGTGTGTGCCGAAACTGGAGCATAATTTATATGCTGAAACTTTTCTCTACATGTCAGTGGTCCAGTCTATTAATTAAAGTAATAAAGCTTTAGTATCTCTTCTAATACCTTTCCAGACTGATGTGTTACGGTTCTCTAAATCCTACCTTTGGACATCAAAGGATATATATTTGGGGTTTGGTTAACTTCTGCTTCCCTCACTTCAAGTGAGAAAGGAGTTCACAAACTTGCTTGCTAGACTGTTCCAAGTATTATGTTTACCATGAATTTTTTTGTCCTGTATCTATGCTGAATGTCCTTTGCTGCAAACCGCAGATTGCGAAGTAACCGTTTTTGAAACCAGAACAATAGACTCTTCCTCTCATTTGAACAGCACAGTAAGTATCTGTTGAGGTCATCTTAAAGGATGCAAATACATATCTGTACCGTGGTTTTCTCTTTTTCTACATCAGACTCAATATTCTAGGTTTAAACGTTTTTTGTTCTCTAATAATCATGTGGTAAACTGCATTTCAGCCCTTACAAGCATGAAAGTTTGCTATTCCTACCTCCAACTCTTTGCAGTCTCTTCCTGTCTCTGGACAGAAACTTCTCAATCTCCAGTTCTCTGTAGCCTTTGGACTCCCTCCTAATGCAAATAATTATATATCTGATTTTGTTCCAATTAAGTGTGCATTAGCATATTTACTATGGCATTTTTCCATTAAAAACAAATTTAATAGAGAAGCACAATTGTACTGATGATGTGAGGTTATTGTGTGGAATGGATTTATGTTTACATTTCATTGATACTCCTCTATCAGACTTCTCTTGTGTTTCAACAGTTGTATACTACTACTTCAGCACTCTCAGGCTTAGTGCTACCTTAGTTGTTAATTGAAAGGAAAAGAAATATTTAACTGAAAAAGAAAATAAGGTAATGAATATATATACTAAGAAAAATCACAAATGAAAGGAGAAATAATTTTGTTGACAAAGATGTCTGCTACTTAGTAATCAGTGAAGTTCAAATCAATGTGAGCAGGAACCAGAAATTATTATGTTCAGAATTCAGGACAACTTTACTGACTTCTTTAAAAAACAGTAGTAATAGTCCCATCGAAGCTCTTAGTCCTTTCGAAGGAGAGTGTGATGGGATACTCCCTGTGCTGATGCATAACCGTAATACTTTGAATTGTATACCCTTCTTATCTGGTGGTTCCTGTTTGGTATGAAAACTGAGATTTGAATATTGCCTTGCCTTGTAAGGAAGCATTTGAAAAGGAGATGGACGTTCTGAAATGAATTTAAATGCTCTGTATCGGAGTCTTACTGTAATGAAAAAATGCAAATGCTTAAGTGACACTGATGTTCTTGATTAGCTTGTTGTTTAGGCCTGAGTTAAGTGAGTGGCAAAAAGTGACGTAGATGAAAAATACATTAAATGTTACAGATACTTCTGAACTGTTCTAAGATTTTTCCTTTTGCTAATAATAATGTAGTCTTAAAGGAAATGCATAACAGACTTTGGATTTTTGGAGCAACTGGAATGGTTGGGGACAGGAAGCAATCTGGGCACAGTGATAATGAAGGGACTGTGTGCTGAGGGAATCTGTCTAATTTAGTCTGTGTGAAAGGCTTGCATGCACAAATGGGGAGTAAGGGAATGTTTTAGGTGAAACAGCAAACAAATGAGTAGGGATAAGTGTGCAGTCATAACATATGCTTCTGTAATCTAGACATTCCTTTCCTCTCTCAAGCCGAAAGTCTGAGAAGGCCTTTCATACAAAACAACAGGAAGAGAGAAGTTACCAAACAAAAAATAAAAGTTGAAGGAAAAAAGGCAAACGTGTACTCTGAACCTTTTGTATTGCTGCTGCCTGGCTAATTATTGGTGGTATTAGCAGCTTTATTTCACATCTGGTTAATGTTTTAGTATCACTGTTTAAAATTTACTGGTAACATAGGCTTCCTCTGTTTAGTTATGGGAAATGCATCAAGCTATTATTCTGCAAACCACTTGTTTTCCATTCTCATGGCAGAATCCTTGTTGTTTTCCATGTACTCTGTATTTAATCTACAAAATAAATATTTTGTTACAAGTTTGACTAGTTATTGTTCCTAAAATTAGCTTACATACGCATCTTCCGTCTCCTTCATGACAGTGCAGTGTTAGGCAATGCAGATATCTGATTTTTTGCATCTGTGGGATATTTCTAGGATATGGAATTCAAATCTGGATGCATACAGACTACTGAGTTTACCTGGGTACACAAAGAATACTTGAACTTTTGTGATCAGTGCTATTCTTTGCTCTTGTGGTCTGTTGTCCTTGAGAGCCGAAGGGCAATCTGTGCATATGCAAGAGAGAAGCATTTGGCAGCCTTGTTCCTTGCACGGTTATGTGCAGAAGGTCCAGGTACCACTTCTTAGTGTTTATTTGTTCAGTGAATATCCTGTTGAAAACTGCAGAAGTTAGTGTTAGTTTTGCATATGTTAACAAACAACATGAATAAGGGTTGCTTTATGGTTTCTAAAGCTTCAAAGTAAACCTCACACAGGTCTGGTGTTGCAACCTTGTCTGGCTTTTTTCTGTATTTTGTTTGGAAATACTCTCTGTTCCTAGCTCACCTCTCACTTCTCTCTCTTTTTTTTTTGTTTTGTTGTTGTTTCTAAACTATCCTTTTTTTTTTAAACTCCCCATTCAACATAAGGTATTTACCCTGTGAACTCTGCCATCTCTTTAGAAAACAGCTCTTGAGGCATACTGAAGTGTAAATAATTCTTGGGAATAACCTTTTTGATGTCTATAATTGCTCCAATGATGCCTCAGGGAGTATCTGCCTATGGGATGAAGACTGCTGCCTGCTCACTGCAGAAGAGAAGCTTGCCTATGCTTCTGGAAGAGTTAATTCCTGCAAACCTCACAGCTGTCAACACAAGCTCTGACACTAGCTTGGCAGCACACATTCTTTTTGGCTCTAACCATGTTTCTGGAATGGTGTTTGTCCAAGCCCTGGATCTGCTACTTCTGGAGGCTGTTTCAGCTCACTGAAGGAGAAGGAGCAAAGAGAAGGTAAGGGAATCTTCCTACTTTTTATTGCTTTACTCTCCATAACTTTCTTGCCACTTGCTATTTTTTGTGTTTGAATTTCAGCTAATCCCTCCATGTTCATATGATTAATGTACTTTGTGGGCTTGGAAGATTTGTTGAACTTACACCTAAAAGTGTTAACTGGACTTTTGTTATACTAAGCTATTTTAATATCCAGTGGAAGACAAACCATCTCACTTACTACATCAGCATACTTGCTGCTGCCTATTTGGTTCTTCCTTGCCTGCAGTGTTATGGACCGATTCATTTGTTTGTTTTTTTGTTGATTTTCTTCAGAAACGTCACAGTTGCTTCCACTTATCCGTAGCAGAGAGAAAGTAAAAGATACCTTTGCACCTTGACCTTGAGCTGGAATCGATGTTTCTATTTAGAAAGTAAATTAACTAGAAGAAAGTGAAGAAAAGGAAAGAATAAACACCAATACAGAAGTGGCTGTGGGTGACTGCCTGTGTTTAAACATGGTTTCTGAGAAAAAGGATTTTGTAAAACAGGATGTTATCTCAAGTAAGTTGTTTGTTCAGTCAGGGATGTCAATACCTGACTTTAAATGTTATCAGAGAGACACAAATTAAAGGACAGTGCAGAGCAGGAAGAATTTATGATGAATTCCCAGCAGACAAGTTTAATCAGAATCATTATGTACTTTTACAGAATGACTAGGTACAATGAGGTAGATGAGAGTTACTCAAAACACAGATACTTGCTTTTAAGGATCTCAGCAGCTTAGGAGGTAGTATTTCAGTTAAGGTACTAGTGACTTGGTTTTACTTTTCTGTACTCTAAAGGTTCCCGGGGCGGGGGGGTGG
>NW_009224740.1:0-4260 GCF_000690835.1 Fulmarus glacialis | reverse complement strand
CTCTGTGTGTGTGTGTGTGTGTGTGTAAGAAAAGTAGGAGCATGGTAAAAAGCATTTTAACTCTAATAAGACTGTACTGGGAGATGTGGACTTTTCCTTCACTGTAACTTAAAGGGTGATCTTTGTTAGGAAAATAGCTTTGCTCAAATATAAATTTACTGTATTATGGCTTAGTAGGTAGTAAGTCACAGACATATTAATAATTTGGGTTTTACCTTGTGCTAAAAGAGCCTGCACCCTCCAAGGAAGTGGAAAATAGTTCACTGAGAGTGTAGTTAATGTTGCAGTCAGAAGAAAAAGGACACCCTAACCCTGTTCCCTGAATCAATTTTACTAATGACTGCAAATACTTAGTGATATTTTGTTCCTATAGGTCATGTTTGCTTCTAGTTTGTTCAGAATTTATTACCTGGTTTCCTCTGAATTTATTTCAATTGACCCATCTCTCTATTATAGGACATTTCAGAGATGATCATATAGAGTATGAAAGAAATGCAAAGCAAGAAGGAAATAGACCCTCCTAACTAGAGCTAAGAAGAGCTGTTCATGGACCTGCTGTATAAATGTGTATTATGCCAGTTTCAGCTCGCATCAGGTTGTTCTTGTAAAAATAAAGTGAAAACCACTTGGAAATAAAATACAAATTAAAGCCAGGTGAGTTTAAAAAAAAAAAAATCTGTTATTAGATTTCAGAATTATAGTTTCACCTTCCTCCTGTGCATATCTTCAAAGGTAAATGGCAATTTGCAACATATTTCCTCCTTAAACAACTGGCAGTTTATTTAAAGTTCAGGTTGTTAGTTAACGATGGATTGTAGACAGAAGTGTCAGAAGTAGATTTTCATCCCCTCACTAGACAAAGTTAACACTAGTATTTCTGATATGACTAAATTTCCAATTTGGATAGCCCAAGATTTTACTGATGAAGTTCATATGGGGTTTAACCTATTTTTTGGAGGTGATCCTATATTCTGATATGCCAGTGCTAAAGCCAGAGCTCTAGCTAGACTTTGGGCTAGAGCTTGTCCTACTCTATTTGAAGTCTATTCTTTTTTCAGTTCTGCAGCTAACCTTGGCGAGTTACATCCTTTCTTTGTGCCCTGTTGCCAGTTTTCTAACATGCTAGCTCTTATTTCTAAGATACTTTGACATCTCTGGAATACAAAGTTCTATATTAGAGTTGAGTGATATTTTTTATTTTCAATCTGTAATGGTAAGGAGACATAAATTTTTTTTCTTTTTTCTTTTCTGTATCACTGTTCTGACATGTGACTGCACTCATAAATCTGACATTTCTAATGTCTTTGGAAGAGGAAATGCTGAGAACATTCCTTTGTAAGAGTCTTCTTGTCTTAGTTCACCTTCTGAATTTGGGAGTAGTCTCGTTCTTTCAGAAGAAATTATGTCACTATGAAAAGGAGAGGGCGAGTTGAAAATAAATTTGCACTAGATACACCTTTGATTTTGGAACCAAATCATCTGAGATAAATTGTGAGAACACCAACAGAAACTGAAAATTTTCTTTGAATCAAGAAAATTGGATGTGGAAGTTTACAAGTTGTTTACATCTACAGATAATAATGCCAGAACAATTGTTTTCACACAAATCAGTGATCTCTCTGAATGGAGAAAGCTGTATAGGCTATGTTGTTAGGTAACTGCTGTCCTTCTTAGTGTGTCACCAAGCTGTTTTTTTGGTATGCTGGTTTCACTTGCCTTCATATTCTATGGGCAAGTTCTTCAAATGTGGATAAAGGCTTAGATTCTCTGTCTCCAGGTCTAACCAGGAAAAGCATAGATTGCAACAAGTAACACTAAAAGAAAAATTTTTTTGAAACAGACTTGAAGTGGCGCTTCCCCCCCCCCGCCCCAGATCTGAACACTTGTCTCTGTCTCTCCATCTGTAACATTTTTTGTTAGGGCAGTGTCTGTCAATAATAGGTGAAACACTGTTATTTAAATAGTGTGTACAAGCAATACTTCATATTTCTGAGAGAAGAAACAGCTGAAGAAGTTAAACATATTTACAGAGTGAAGGGGATTAAAATTAATCTGTTAGCAAATCTGTAAGTAACCTGTAAGTATATATCTTTCTTTACAGGTACATTTGCAAAATAATAGAGAGGACCCTCTTTCAAAAGTCTTTCACTATTTCAGGCTGGGGTTCCTTCCCCACCCCCTTCCCCCCCCCAAACATTTTTTCACTTTTTGTAGGTGCTCAGAATGTTCTTTGAGAAATAAATTATTTAGATCTTCTTACAGACATCTGTTTCATAGACAGGTTTGGGTTTGATGCAATTCCTTAGAATAGAGAAGTATGGGTTTTTTTTTTCTTTCCAGGAATATGCACCTTTTTTCTCTCCATTTTCAAAGGGAAAAAGACACCACCTTGCCATAGTCAGAACCACACTGGCCCTGCTCTGCCTGATTTAGTCCAGAACGTATCCCAGTCCCCCAGTGAACCATTGGCAGTAGTTTACCATTTTGGGCTAACATGTATTAATTTAAAATAAATGAAAGAGCTCCAACAAGCAAAATCATATTAGGCAGCAGTGGTTAGATGCAGTCTTCTATGTTGGGAGACTTGAGTTCTTACCCTGAGTCAGCAGAGAAGTTTTGTTTGTTCTAAAAGAATGTACTAGACATGGAGATATTTGTTATTTAATGTTGATTTGCTGCTGAAACCATTTTTCAATTTTCTGCGTTACTATCAGGTTAGCATAAAGCTTTAATCTCTGTTGTAGCAAATGTCTGTTTACATAAGTTGGAAAGAGTTTCCCACTGGGACCAGCAATCCTATTACTTTATTTGCTCTTTTTGAATAAACAAATGCCCAATGATATGTTGGATATTTCTGTTTGAGAACTTTTCTTGCCAGTAGTTGGGGTTTTTGCCTATAATGTTTGCTGTGAAATCACCATGGCATTTTACAAATCAGCATTTTACAACCAAGTTCATTTAAAAATGTCTAACAAAATTGCAATGACACACCTTTTCAAGTTAGTTATTTCATCTTCTCATCCTATTTAAATCAATGTTTGAAATATCTGTGTGATTGCAGTCATAACTTAACTTCATCTAAATGTAGCCTGGTGCTATGGAATTGCTTCAGATGTTCTTTGTAAAATGCTAATTCTCCACCGGAGACCTCAAATTTATAAAGGTGAGAGTGTTTACTGACAAAAAAATTACTTGGTTCTTTGGTAGTACAAAGACAACTGAATTAATCCCTCAGCATTATAGGTAGTGAAAAGCTATTGGATCCATGGAAAGTGGCTGGCTTTCATGTAAGAAGGTGGGAAAAATACATGTGGGTGAAATACAGAAGTTCACAAATCTTTCTTCCAGCTTCTAGAAACTTAAGAAGAAAACACTGTGTTGGATGATTGTTTTGTTCACCTAAAAGGCCAGATACGCTACTGGATATGGCACTTATATTTGAGGGAAAGAGAGAAGAGATGTTAGAAAAATGTGTTTGTACACCATTAACTACATAAGCATCCCTCTCCCTGTGTTACAGATGGGGAAGTGGGGTGCAGAGGGGTTAATTGGCTTAATGGCTCTGCCTAGGAGTACAACCAGGTCTCCTCAGAGGACTACAGGATACAGAGTATCAAAGAGCCATCTATTTCAGTATATTTGAGGAAAGAGAGAAGAGATGTTAGAAAAATGTGTTTGTACACCATTAACTACATAAGCATCCCTCTCCCTGTGTTACAGATGGGGAAGTGGGGTGCAGAGGGGTTAATTGGCTTAATGGCTCTGCCTAGGAGTACAACCAGGTCTCCTCAGAGGACTACAGGATACAGAGTATCAAAGAGCCATCTATTTCAGTATATTTGATTTTATTGAAGGATTTTTTTTTTTATGGCTAATGGCTATTGACAGAAATTAAACTTTAAAGTGATGCAAACGCAGCTGCCAGATGTGAAGCTGAGCAGAGCAGCAGGTGCCAGGAGCGGGTGGCCTGCCCAGGTGCGTTGTAGAAAAGCAAATTAATTATAATTTCAGCTTTGCTCATACCAGGACGTGATGTCACCGTGGACTATAACCTGGCCCTGCGTTTCTACAGGAAGCCCTGGGTCACTTTTGTGAACAGACTGTAGAAGGAGAATGGAAAAATACACTACCCCCGGTTCTTAAGACGGTCTGTCAGAAAGCCGCCTGGGGTGCCGGGCGGGAGACCGCGCCGCGCACGGGGTCTCTGAGAAGCCCTCGGGTCGGGGCGCAGTGGAGGGGAGGAGGCAGGGCAGAGGGGGC
>NW_009224739.1:22739-30674 GCF_000690835.1 Fulmarus glacialis | reverse complement strand
GGGGGGGGGGGCGGGGGGGAAGAGACTATCAGAGATTCAAAGAACATTCTTATAAAAGTCTTCCCAATTCAGTTTATTCTATTTTCTGGATCTTATATTTTATATATTTAAGACTGAGTCTTGCATCTAACTGTTGCTAGCATTTTTCCTTTAACTATTCCACCTGTTATACACCTGATATCCCTATATTTTGTTAATACTCACCAATAGCCTTAGGATAAGGTTATGTCTTCAATTATATATAATTTTTCTTAATCGCAAGCATATGTTTCACAATTGTGAAAACATCTAAAGGTGCAATTGGCATTTTGACAAAAACAATCAGTAACTGGTCACAGACACTTAGCAAGCAAATAGAAAAAATAAATAGGGAAAACAGTGAAACAGTTTTCTATCACCTCTCCCCCCAAAAAAAGGTGTTTAACAGTCTAAAAGTGTCTATGTAGACTATTAGATCAATAGGTAAGTTAGATGTGAGTAAGTCAGCTGGGCTGAGTAGCTTTCACTCCGGAGTACCAACTGGAAGCTGCAGAACTGCTGGCAAAACTTTGCAACGTCACTGCAAAAAGCTGAGGCAGCAGGGCAGCATCAGGTTGCCAGTGCAAACTCCACCTGCAAAGCAGGCTAATTTCTTTCCAAAGACGCCATTTGAGGAACTGCAGACCACCAAGCCTAACTTCCATTGCTGGCAATCTCTTAAGGCTCTGTAATACAGAATAATGTCACACTGACAAACATGGTCTGTTGGAAAGAGCCAGCACAACTTTTGCAGAGGGAAATCCTGGCTCGGAGACCTGCTGAATGGCTAGGAAGGTATCAGTAAGCACATGGCCAAGGGGAACTAGTGGGCAAAAATTACTTAGATTTTCAGAAAGGAACTAACAAGCTTCCACAGCAAAGTGAGTTAGAAAAGCTAAGCAGCTCTTGGATGGAGAAAAAGCTTTTGGTTAAGACTGGTACTGGGTTCATTCAATGACTTCATTAGTGCTTTGCAGAAGGCAGTACGCTGTTGCGTCCACATCTGCAGATGATACTAAGATCTTCAGGATAGTGGTGCAACTCCTGAAGACTTTGCCAAATCAAGTGAGTGGGCAACATGTTGACAGATGATCTTCAGAGTTGATAACTGTAAGGTAATGTACCTAGGGAAATTAATCTAAGCCATGCCTACATAACCGTGAACTCAGATCTAAGAGCTAAAATGAAGGAAAGGGATCTAGGGGTCATTAGCAATGTTTCTCTGAAATTATCAGCTCAATGTACAACAGCAGCTAAAATAAGCCCATAAAATGCTGGGAATGCTTTAGAAAGGATATTGAGAATGTAGTGTCATTCCGACACTGTAGAAAACCTTCATTAATGTTTCTCTACAGCCTGCTGTTTGCCTAGGATTTCCTATGTAAATATAAAACAACAGCTGTTTTAAAGTAAATCATGGGATACTTCCACATTAAGTTCTTTAGGTTGACTCCACAGATGGAACGGTAGTTCAAAAACATACTCATCACAGCAGTAAAACGAATGTCAACTCTCAAACATTTAGTCTGAAGAATACATCTACTGCTTCCTTAAAGTAACTTTCTTCTTGTTACTAATATGACTCAGTTTTACTTTTTTACAAAAAAAAAAAAAAAGGCAAATGGTTCAATATTTGGTAATGGATAATTTAACTAATACAAAATTGCAAGAATTACAGTGTCAGATGTCTTCAGAGGAAAATAACTGTGACATGATTTAACATGCCCAAAGAAATAATTTCCATTAGTAAAAAGATGAAGTCAGATATCATAACTGCTATCCAATTTTCTGAAACACCTAAAAAGCCATTTAAAGAAACAGAACTACTGTGGTAAGTGAGATGAGTGGTAATATCACAAGGACAGCAACCAACAAAAGAGATAAAACCCTGTGCATATGGAATAAAACCACCTAAAATAGTGGAAAAGTTATTGCGAGATGAAAAAAGTGAAAAAGGGACTCTCACTAACAATCAATATAAGAACCATTAATATTCATTAATTTTATGTTAGAGTCAGCTTGTCACTGCTCAGCTTTACACAGTTTTCTAGAGATAAATATTAAAGTACAATTGTAAAATGTACAAAATTGATGACGGGGAGACAAATTTGAAGAGGAAAAAGGTATAAGATATATATATATACACTTATATATCCCATTAATACTGAAATATTTCATGGGAAAATTATTTTAAATTTGTATACAGAAGTAAAGCTCCCTTTCCCACAAAACTAAAAATTGTTTATGTCATTTAATATAACCTCAAGATGACACTGACATTACTTTTATTGTATTCCAGCACATCACTTATGTAACAGTCCCATACTATCTAAAGAACACAACAGTATCTAAATATACAGACTCCTGAAAAGATTTGTAAACACACTTATTTTACACACTCGAATTGCATTCATTTTCTGCATTTTAATATCAATACATGTGTAGAGAATGAGGCCACAAATCAGCAGAATTAGTTCAATTCTAAACTTTATCATTAATCTATTATGTCCCTATGTTTTCTGTTTTCTAAATAGCTCTTAATCTACATCAGGACCTTCTTTCTCATCCTATGGGTAATAATTTACTTCAGTTTCTCCATCTGGCATGAGTTATCGCTGCATGACCTTTGGCAATCCAGGCTGACTAAATACTACCAAGAAATTCTCCCCTACCCACACACACAGTGAATTCTTCAAAAATTCTAATAGATTGTATCAATCAGCTCTTTTTACAAATGCTATACTTGTTTTTTCCTGGTTTTTTTTTCATTATGCCACTAATTCTATTCTTTATTATAATTTCTATTAAAGTATTTATAGTTCTTAAGAAAAGAATTTAAAATCTCTTATCTAATACTCATAGACTTCTGTAAGCAGATTGCCTAAACTTTGTTGTCTCCTACCTCAGTTCATGCTGGGGGTTATGTCCCTTTTTAAAAATCTGCATTACATTTGCCACTTTTTCATCCCCTGATACAAAGGCATCATCAAGCAAGAGGCTGTATGTGATGGTTAGTAACTCCTCTATCCAATTGCTGTGTTGCTTAAGAATTCTTAAGGAAAGAGTAACTAGTTTGCTATAGTTGATTTTGTCAATTTTGTCTTCTATCCACAGTTTGATTTGAAACAGATTTTCTAGCATGCTATGAGAAAAAGTGGATCCACAGAGAAGATGGATGCAAAAATATTACTTAATCTTTCTTCCATGGCCATATCTTTCAGAGGCTTTGCCTTTTTGATCGTGCATTTCTCCTACAATATCTGAAAGATTTTCTATTTCTGATACCATCAGAAAGGATTTATTATTAGCTTTTATAATTTCTTGTTTTAAAATATGTACCATCGCCACCACTGCCCTAAACTTTCCTATATACTCTGTATGTTTGCATTACAGTTCTCCTCAACTATCTTCCTTCCACCAAATTTGTGCCAGTTAGGTCATTATCCTCAGAAAAAGACAGTATTCCTCTTCCGTCATCGATTCTGTCAACACTTGCAACTGAAACAGGTTTGTCTTTTTCTTTTCTCTCTGTCTCCAGCCTATTTGGGACTCTCACTCTCCTGGCTGTTCCTTGCCGTTTCATACTTTGATTTTGCCACTACCTACCAACTTGTTAAAGAAACAGAACTTATATATGAGTTCATTTCTCATATATTTCTCAGGTTATCCTCAATCTCTTGCTGTTTCACATGTATTATTTCCTACTGTTTTCGTTAGGAAGCCCTATAAACAACCATTTAAATTAACCTGAATGTAATTTAGTTCAATTTACCTAAGTATTAAACCACTTCCCTTTGGCTTTTGATGATGCTTCTCATCACTTCAGGAGCTCCCACAGCTTCAGAAATTATGACACTGCCCACTGGATGTGAACTGCTCTGTCCTGCACTATCCTGCCAGCCATGCACTAAGACTTTGCCCCTCCATCAAGTGTTATGAACATTTCCAGACAACCACCACCAAAGTCTGTCTTCTTCTGCCTAGCTCCTGCCCAAAATCTTCCTCTAGAACTGCTCTTCTTTCTTGTGTCCAGACAATACATGGCCCTTTGATCCTTTTGTAATACCTTTCCTTTTAAGAAATCTCAAGAAGCCTGCCACATACACAGTGTAAACAGTTGCATCCCATTCTACATGTAGCGATATTTCTCTGAACTGTTTAGCAGAGTCAAAATGACCAAAAGAAATGCTACAAAAGTATTGCAGTTTAGATTACCAATAAAATTAATATTTTAACCCAGTACAATATGTACAATTCATTTGTAAAGTCAACATTTACTAAAATAACACCATAAATTATAATGACAAATGAAACACCTTGAAAGAATATATCTTTTCAAGAGGTTAGAAAAGTCTCCCCAGAATTAACATAATTTTGGAACATCTTAGATTCCAGAAGTAACCTTTAGGCCTGTTTCCTTCACAAAAAGAACTTTTGTATTATTCATTTATTTTTATTAGTAAGGTCTCCAGAGCATTCTTCTTTCAGGCTTACCATATTCCAAATACTAAAATGCAAACCTCAAGATGTAGGTAGAATCCTACGCTAATAAATGTCTATTTTTGAGATAACACATCACTATAAAGATACTCATAGTGGAATAGCAATATATCTCCCAGCTTCAACACAACTTTTTTCAAATGCCTGAGATGAAATGGCCTGTGAAGCAAACTTTTTTAAACTTTTATAGGATTAAATTGATGCATAGGCTGATCCTGGGCTTCTCTCCTGCACCAGCAGACGTTATATTCTGTATCAATGTTTTTTTTTTTTTCCTAATTTTGATTCCCTCCCCTTTTTTGGATGGAATGTAGACAGGCAACAAAGAAAGCATCTGTTATATTTCATATCATGTATTTCAGACATGTTTGCTTTGGAGGAGAAGAAAAAGTCTGAAATACAGATTTTTTTTTTTCTTAATTAAGAATACTCACAATCCTTCAAATCACAAAAAATCAAAAAAACCCATACGTTTGCAGAAGGTCCTTCAGTGTCAAGTTTTGCCTCAATGCAAATTATATCTGGAGTTATTAACCCTTCAGAATTCAACCAGGAAATGGAAAAAAAAAAATCTTACATAACATTTCATTATGTAAGTGCTGCTGCAATAACAAAAACAAAAAAAAAAAAGAGGAAAAAGAAACCAACAATTTATGTGAAATTCAAGAAAAGAAATCTACATGCATTTCATTTCCCCATGTTGTATAAGTTGTTTAGCCATTTCAAAAGACAATATACAAAACAATATATAAATTTCTGAATTTTTCAAAACAGCACAATCACTTTAAGAAGGTCCTTATAGTCATGAATCAGTCTTGACTGACTAAATAGAGAATGCAGGATTCAGCTATGACAGTACTAATTTTTTGAGAGGTGACCAAGTAATTATACAAGCATAAGGGCTTATAACAAATAAAAATGTCCATGTTTATTTTTTATAATAAAAAGTTAACAGATGCAGTATGTAAATATTTTGACTCAACTGAGTCAGTGACTAGTTTATTACAATCTTAGAAATAGCAACATTTTCTAAAAAATTCAAGTTTTATTCAAATTGCATGCAGCATGTTTCAAAAATACTTTCAAAAAATTAAAAAAAAAAAAAAAAAAAAAAGGAAGAAAATGGAGCACCAGCTTTACAGAGTTATCAAAACATTTTAAAGCTCCTCAAATACCTGGTGAAGAGTTGACTATGAAATTATAAAATAGGATGCTGGAAAATTTCAGGAATACATTAGCACTGTGGCAAGCAGTGGCAAGTAACTCACCCACAACCATGAAATAAAGCTATACTCTGACAATGAATTTGAGAGAAATTAATGAGAAATTCATCAGCACTCCAAGGACACATTAATGAACTATGTACTCAGTTCTGATCCTCCTTAGCATTATTTGTTGCCTTGGATTATTCCAGGAGAAACATCAATTAAACAGGAGGATTGATTGAATTCTGAGGTCTAGGTCTTATTGAAATATCAAGACACTTCAGACCAGTTTCAGGAATTACAGAAAAACCCAGCGAACCAAACATACAAACAAAAAACCCAACAAAACACACCCAAAAAACCACCCACCCAAATACAGCAAAACAGGTACATAGACTTTTTAAATTAAGGAAATATGCTTACTTATTTATATATGAAGATGGTAACTAAGATGAGATTTTATCATACTGACAACTAAACTAATAAAAATTAGGCATAGAAATTTGACAGAGGAGAAAAGGGATCTATTCTGTTTTTTCAATCTTCTTACCAGCCAACTACAACAACTAGCATTTATTTAGAATTTTCCAGAGTTGTTACATTCCACCACCATAAGCCTGTGAAAGGAATAGTTGACATTACATAAACAACATCCCTTTCAGAAAGCCATTTCAATTTCTTTTGTTAAAAAAAAAAAAAAAAAATTAGATAAGAGGCAGTTGTGACTTTTATTTTGCATATTTGAAAAAAAAAAAACCTAAAGCTGTGTATGCATATGGGCAGAAATATTAAAGTTGTGATGATAAGATTATGTGTAATTGAAAGTCCTCTGGGAAACGTGGTTTTCCATGTTTTTTTATGTTTAAGTTTTTTTATGTCATTCATTAATTTTGGTTTTGGTCTTCAAGCTAAGGAGCTTCTAAAAATGACATACTTCTCTTCCTTTTCATAAAATGCATACACTTCTTAGATGAGAAATTCATGAATCCTAAATGAACAGAGGCAAACAGAAACTATTTAAACTATCTTCAACCACCCACAGCTTTGATAGGCAGCACACCAAGCATCCTATAATAATACCCTTCATCAACTGGAAAATAATTATATATTATATTTCTTAGATTGTACATAAAAAAAGATGAGCTATCCCTTTGAACCTAGAAACTCTTCCTTTTTCCCTAGCACTATTAGCACTAATAGCACTAACTATTCTAGTTTCCTATTTTAACTTCTCCCTTACAAAACACATGATTTCTAGAAGAAACATTTTCCATCTTCCCAGAGTGTTTCTAAATTGCAAGGAATGACCAAAGTCACTCACTGTCCAGACTCCAAATTAGTACATCTCCAGCTAGAACCAAATGAAGAAATAGAGACAGAATTATACCCAACCACAGGCCTACATTTCTTTCTAATGACTGAGCGTTATTTTCTCAATTCAGTAGAGCAAATAACCATTATTTTTTCACACTTTTGCAATATATATTTCTTTATCCTATACATCAACAGGTAATGAGCAGAATATAACAATGCTATGCCAGCCTTCCTCTAAATAGCAGCAATGCTTCTGTTGCAAAAGCAGAGAAGAAAAAAGCATGCTGCTGCTGACTAACCTAATAGCAAGAACAATGTAAAATCTCATAATATTTGCTGTGAATGTGCCCTTACTGTTTTTTAAATCTGAATGTAGCAGAACTAATATTACAGTGAGTTTTTTCCAGCCTTGAACACTTCATTTCTTGGAATTTGTGAGAATAAATGATGATGACAATCAAAGCTGAAATCGAAAATTTATCAGTATTTGGAACAGTGAAGAATGTTTATTTCTTCATGGATGCAAGAGCTAGCAGCATGGTAAATTCCTTTTTCCAGTCACTAGATGCAATTTCCCTGTCCAGAGCTACATGCAAGCATGACTTTAGCTGTAGAATTGCATTGATGGCTGCATGTATAAATAATTTGAGACAGGTTTTAGAGCCCTTAGAGGAAAAGCAAACACGAATCTGCAATTTATGTTTTTGGACATGTCAAAAGGTGAATAAAATACCAAGCAATTATAATCTTCTGTAACTACAGGGGAACTACAGTTCTCGGGGAACTACAGGCCTGTCAGCCTGACCTTGGTGTCGGGGAAGATTATGGAGCGGTTCGTTTTGAGGGTGCTCACAAGCCATGTCTGGGACAACCAGGGGATCAGGCCCAGCCAGCACGG
>NW_009224739.1:19742-22203 GCF_000690835.1 Fulmarus glacialis | reverse complement strand
AGAGTGGTCAAGCCTTGGAACAGGCTGCCCAGGGAAGTGGTGGAGTCACCATCCTTGGAGGTATTTAAAAGACGTGTAGATGAGGCGCTTAGGGACATGGTTTAGTGGGCATGGTGGTGTTGGGTTAACAGTTGGACTTGATGATCTTAGAGGTCTTTTCCAACCTTAATGATTCTATGATTCTATGATTCTAACACATTACAATGAACTTGTTCAGTAAATAGAACTGGTTCACGGACAATATCCTGAATGACTGAGTGGTCATGTTTATTTCTATGCTAATAATAATCTCAGCAGAACCATTCAAAATTAATGGTGGGCAACAATAAACTTGTCTATATTATATTTGCTATCTTAATAAATCTTTCCTGTTCAGAATAATGTTTTGGTCTGTTTCCCTATCGTTATTTCTCCCAAACATTATAATCTTTAAAAGGAACAATTTTATATTATGTATGCACCAAGTAGAAACATATATCTGAATTTTAAGGTGCTTGGGGCGAGGAGGACTTTTTTGGTGAGTGTTTGTGGTGCCAAGACCTCAGATTTATACTAGCCATTCCCATATGCAGAGTTAAAATAGCCATAGTAGGTGATGGCAAGAAAAAAAAGAGAACAAGACCAAGATTACGATCATCATTTGAAAGAACAGTTTCTGTATGTAGCCCAAACGTAAAATGAAGCTGATCCCTGCAAAACTTCCAGAGTTCAGTGGAGACACCACGATCTCTCTTCTTTATTTAAACTTTTGACTTGTGTAGAAATCAAGCTTGCGATACTTTCAGACTAATAAGAGTGAAAAACATGCTGCAAAAACCACTAGTAACAGAAAGGTGGTAAATGTACTTAAATGTATAAATAAATATATCAGATTTGAAGAGTATAATAATTAAAGGAAAAAGCTCTAAAAAGATAAATTTTATGTATGAAGGAGATAGGAGAAATAAAGGACAGGGAAACAAGAGGAAACATTATTCTGAACAAGAAAGATTTATTAAGATAGTAAACATAATATAGAGAATCTTATTGTTCTCCAAACCAACTGAGTGCCTCAAAGGCCTGAGAAGAACATGCAATCAAATACAAACAAATGCTTCTATGTTTTTTTCATTTAGACAAACATTTTGGTGGTTTGCACTGTCTTGTTCATGTTTATCAAACAAATGAGCAGTGCTCATAAACAACTGACATAAGAATGAAATCTGTCTTATGATTTTGTATTGAGCAGAATATTTAACTAAAAAATAAACAAACTACCTGAGAAGTGCAAAACTTCCTAAAAGTTGTGAAATTTGGAATATTTTCACACCACAACTTCCCCATTCAGAGCAAAGCACGCAGATTGCGCAACACTTCATTACGAGAGTTCATCTGGTGAATCAAAGTATATGGTTTCTTTTGCTGTGTTTCACTCACAGTGTATGTTGGATGCTGACTTCCACATAATTTTTACAGCAAATTCTCCTTCCTATCTTGAGAAAGGGTTTGTTTAGATATCAGACTTGTTAATTTCTTGGAATCTTTATTTTTCTATAAAAATAATTTCCCCCTTTTAACTGCTTGTCCTCCCACTAGCATTTCAAATTTGATAACTAAAATTTCATATCCATGTGAATTGAAGATAAATCACTAACATAAAGTAAGTATCAGCTAAACTTTACAGCTGAACTCCATAGGAAATGACATACAATTCCTTAAAATGTAAGAGAGTATTAACTTTGGAATTGTTGTTTAGCTGTAATCTTATATAAAGAAATGATAAGAAACAAAATAATACCAGCTACGCTTTTAGAATCTTATTTCATATCTAGGTTAATTTATTTACTTAAACTAAGTAACTAGACTTATTGGATCCTCAAGACATAAGAATAAAACCTTCTGAGGCTGACCTGTCATGTGATGCTTTCTGTCACCATTCATAAAGTGGCACTGCCAAAAAAACCCTGCAAAAGCAGAATACATCAAAGGGTGATATTTTAATGCCTTTCAGAAGTGCTATTTCTAGATTTTGGGAGATCTTATCCAAAAGGCCCATGGGCAAGAGTCAGTTCTGGTCACATCCTGAATTTCAGGTTTCCCACCTCTAAAAATACACATTTTTCTTTTCCAAATAGCATTTCCATGCCACAATCCCAGTTCTGCACAATGAAAAAAAAAAAAAAAAAAGAAAAGAAAAGGAAAAAAAAAAGGATTTACAAAATGTTAATACTATACAAAGTTATGCAATGTTTCATATCAGTCCTTTTTGTGTAGCATAGGTAAATCACTGAAATATAGGAAATAATTACCTCCATTACTCATTTATATATGCCTGTTCCTCAGTGTTGGGGAAGACACGTGCCCCTGTGTAGTGTGTTGTATAGCATAGTTTGACTTTTATACCTGGAAAGTCAAGAGTTCTCTTTCATTCAGAAAAGGAAAACTGAATCAAGCTGGACAGTTATGGACAAGGCTCTCTCAC
>NW_009224739.1:0-19708 GCF_000690835.1 Fulmarus glacialis | reverse complement strand
GGATATTCACTGTTTAGTGTACAGTCTCCTAAATGCACTTTATTCATCATGTACCCCTCTGTCATAATACTATTTTGTAGGGTTTTTAATTCCTTCTTTTTTTCCCAATGAGTTTTAAAAATATACTTCCTATTGCCTACCAGCATTACTGAAGCTCAGATACATTTTTAGGGTGATGTGAAGAGACTATAAATTAGCCTGCTCATTCAGTACTCTTTACTCATTGAGCCAGTGCCAGAGTGCTAAGTACTGTGCCAGCAAGAGCAGCACCAGGCTGTAGAATTCACGAGACAAAAAAAAAGAAAAAAGGCACCCGAGGAAAATAATCTAGGATATTGCAACAGTGAGAGAGACTATGACCAAATAGGGGGAAAGCCATAGTTTAGATACCCAACTGCACTCCACAGCAGAAAGAGAACATAAAAACATACACCTATAAATAAATAAACATTTAATAAAAATATAATATAAACAAATTGGAAAATTAGGGAATTGTTTCTTGAGTAATGTAGTAACAGGATCCCTACAAGAAGAATATTGGCAGTAATATTTCAGTTCTGCTACCCTGACCCACTGCACATTACATACGGTGTCTTAAGACTACTGATACTTCTGCTCAATCTCATTAATTGCAAATACCTACAGAAAAGGGGTTACACAAATCCAGTTTCATTTGTTCTAAACACAATTGTGGAGATAGATTTGCAATTCTAGGCACAAAAAGATTGCTAAATAATTCTTCTGTGGTGGTGCTCATTTGCATAATTAAAAGCTGGCAACTCTTCATTCAGTGTTCATTTCCTTTACCTACTTGTAATATTATTTCGTTTTCTCAGCGTACATAATTAAAAGGCAAATTTACAATTTATAAATAAATAATACTAATCACCAACTATCTAATTTAAAATATATCAATTACTACTGAATTTTCTGTTGCTTTGTATTGCAGTTAGCTGCATCCCCATCAATGCAGAAGAGCCAAGCTTACTTCTCAGGGGAATTTAAGAGGTGAAGTGTATATTTTTTCCTGTCACCCAAGACACAAGTGCAAAGCTGTTCTGCTCCTGATTTGTGCTGATCAACAAGTACGGTAAGTATACTAAACAATACATACAATATACAATAAGCAGGCACCCACATGATTACCCAGACCTTTTCAGAATATCTCATAGAATCATAGAATCATTAAGGTTGGAAAAGACCTCTAAGATCATCAAGTCCAACCGTTAACCCAACACCACCATGCCCACTAAACCATGTCCCTAAGTGCCTCATCTACACGTCTTTTAAATACTTCCAGGGATGGTGACTCAACCACTTCCCTGGGCAGCCTGTTCCAAGGTCTGACCACTCTTTCAGTGAAGAAGTTTTTCCTAATGTCCAGTCTAAACCTCCCCTGGGAGGTTTACCCAGCTCGACAAACAAACAAAAAACACCCCAGACCCATGCATACATACACACCAACTCTACTCACATCTAACTCAGCAGTGCAATTCAGTCATTTAAATGAGTTCTCAGATTGGCAGTCTATGTATCTAAAGCTTTCTCTATTATAGTAGCAAAAGATAAGCACCTTGACACGGTAATTCAGCTCCAAGTTTGGATGAACCACCCTCAGAAAGTATCATTCACTGTCCAGCAACAAAATGTGAACCATCCAGAGAAACTAAGCTTCTCTTAGCACAGGTATCCTGTGATAAATGTCTGAAATTATACCAACGAATCCGAACACTGGAATAAACCAAAACAGCAGAGAAAAACATTATTAGCCCTAATATCCCTCAAAATATGTTTAGTAAATGAGAGTTTCATGAGTACTGAAGGAACATACAAATATACTTTATATAAAAATATATATTTACATATAAATGTAAACATACTGTACACAGTAAATGTACAGGAACAGTATAAAGAATATAGGAATAAACAAATAAGAAACACTGCAGTGTGGCTATGACTTTGGATTCTTATTTAGAAACTTACCAGCTGCTTTTCATTTTAATCCTACCTGAGATCTTCACATTTCTATCCTTTACAAACCTTTTATAGATGGATAAAATAACTTAAGGTCAAATTAAAAAGGAGGGTTGTTTTCCCACCTCTGTCTCACTTGCTTGCAGCCATCATAATGCAGGCTGAGAGACTCAGTGACAGCAACACCAGAACAGGTTCCCATATGGTCTTACAAGTTTGGACATTTTCTTGATTTTTTTCTAGACCTATACAAACCTATTTATTTTCACACTTTGCTGGGAATCTCTCAGGAACAGACTGTCACCACTCTCTAAGACTTTACCAAACAGTCTTTCTCAGATCTTTATAACTGACACCTTTCTGCCACAATTATCTTTTGCTTTCCTTTCAACTGTATTGTATTCTGAATGTTCCTCCTTCTGTATGTTTAATTTTCTCTACTCCACGCAAACTTTTCAACTCCTGCTTTAAGCTCCCATTTTTATTATTTGCAACTCTCACTGACTGAAGTTGTCTTGCAGTTACTCCTCATTCAAACCTTTTTTGAAAACACACTCATTTTGAATCACCTATCAATCAAGTCAGTAATAATTCAACACTGAAACTGCATTGCAAGAAGCAATGCAGAAATACATATTTTTATTACCTGATATGTTACAATGCAAATTCTGTCTAGGTTTTCACAATATAAATTGTTCCACGAATCTGCTAAGTTTGTGTGAATGCGATTTGAGATGTATACTGGGAAAGAATTCCTTCTCCTCACCCACCTCAGGCTCCATTTTGGAGCAGGAAGGGCCCGAGGAGCATTTCAACAGCTAATACCACTTTGCTGAACTGAGAAACAGAAGAAATAAGGAATGATGCAGCTAGAATTGAATATGCTAAAAAGACCGTAGCTGGACCCACGAATATGGATTACATGGCTTCCTGGAATAGTCTTTGAATACCCTGGTTTTCATCTATATAGCTTTCACTCAGTAACACTGACATTAGGAATGCAGGAAACTGTTATAAAGCTTTTCATTGTCTAGTTCAGAGCTTGTGTTTAAATCCATGCTTCTAGGATCATTGTGTCAACCACTGGGTTATAGATAGGGCACAAGACTTAAGCTACAGATATCTATATATTAGTAGAGTGGTAGCATATCTGCATAAAAGCTGTCTTCAACTACACTGACAAACAGGGATGCAGAAGGAAAGCAAACCAGCACAGGCTTGACTGAGAAAGCTTTTGGCACCCAGCATACATGGTCAGTTTTCCTGCTTCGGGTATCATGACTTTACTGGGTTCTTAACAATGGCAACATGATTAAAACTGTTAAATGTGTTTGGTGGAAACTGATATTCCTTTAGCTAGTTAAGGGTTTTACTTTCCAAAAAACAGATGAAAGCCCACAGAAATGCAGCACTGCAATTCACCAACAGAAATGTGTCAACTGTTGCAGCTTAAGGGGAGTGCGGAAGCAAAAAAAAAAAAAAAAAAAAAAAAGCAATTCTAGGTGTAGGTTTTTACTAGTAAAAGCATGCTAAAGTGCATCAGCAGATGAAGCTATTAAAAACAGAGGCTTATCCAAAAAACTTTCTATTAACTGCTGCAAGATTTTCATTAGACATCTGCAAGATTTTCATTAGACATCTGAATAGAAGTTAAAATGCTGCAGTTTTCCTGATAAGGTGATAAATACTTGGTTTCTAGACTTTGAGCAATGAGAACAGAATTATATTACCACAATTGAAAAAAGCAGGGATGAGCTGTAATTTGTTACTCTGCTGTTATGGAGTCTCCCTGTCTCATCTTTGTAGAACTGAAGAATAGTGTCTGAACATAAGAAAACTAAATAGAAAACTAGATCAAAATCACATACCTTTCATTGTAAGCTACATATATACTGTTAACCAAATAAAAGAATGAGAATCATAAAAAGAAATATGATTCATAGGAGTCAGACTGTATGTTATAATGTCTATTACATTTTCCATAACCTTTTCTATAGGCATTTCATGATTCTGCCCTCGTGTACATGATTTCATGACCCAGAACTGAATTCAGAATATGGTATATTTTACAAATTTTGTAACTATTTTATAATTTCCTCCATCGGATAAAGGTGAACTGGTCAATGAAGCATAAACTGCAACCTGCTTTATAGGTGCAAGCAATCATGTCCTATATTTCTTGCTTAGGCACAAGCGAACAGAAAGTTGTTGTAGTCCAGGAAATTAACATTTATATATACGTTAACATAGACAGAACTACACACATACTCAATTTGAAAACTTCAATTATGTAAGTCAAAATCTTTATGAACACAACTCAAAACCATTATAACTTCTTGTATGAAACTAGACTGGCAGCATAAAATTGTTAATTATGATATAGAAGAGACAAAGTATTTAAGAAATAGCATGACATAACTATTAAAATGGTAAAAGGATATGAATCTCAGGAGTTATTGCAGAAGTGTTTAACACTTCTCTGTTAAGTGAAATTTCAAAGTTTTAATGGGCATTGATACTATTAAGAAAACTATGTAAGAAACACTTCAAAACATTAATACATATTCTGAAGATATGATGCAGACATGATATAATGCAGATTTGAAAGATTTGGGAATTCTGAAACAAGAGAGGCAAAACAGCCTAAAGTTTGCGAAAATAGAAAGGCAAATGAGATAAGCCAATTACATTGACATTAATGAGACAAAATTGTGGGAAAGCAGCTATCAAAGTAATCATGAAATCATTAAAGTGTAATATAACATAAACACATAATTTGTTACAACAAATTGCTAATATTTTGTTCTGAAGAGATTTAATTCATCATATATAAATTGAACTAACATTAAATATATTTAGGGTCTCCCACAGCTACATATTAAGCAGCAGGTCCAAAGGAAACCCTGCCCTTCCACAAAAACTTACAAATGTAGCTTGTACAACCATCCCACCCCATGTTCAGTGCTGGGCAGTGGAAAGCCCCAGATCACCCGTTGCATATGTCTGGGTTCCAGCCCAAGCTGCCTTCCTCTCCTTCTCACTACAGGGGACATAGGATGTAAACCCTGGCTTTGATTTCTAATGTCATGGCAAAACTATTAGTATTACAGCACCTAACTGCAGGGCAGTTATGTAGATCTAGCTCTTGGTCACACATGACATTGTAATTAAAAGAAAAGCCAGTAGATTCCAGTAGTTGGTCCATGATTTCAAAACTAGTACTTACCTGACTTACAGCACCTATAGACCAGCGCAAGTTTCCCTTCTGGTTTTCATGTTCATTTTCTAAAGAATGAGCAAACAGTAGTCTGAATTTACACCATGATGAGCAAAACTCCTTTCCGCTACACTTACAGGCAGGCTATTCTAGCAACCCCAGAAATAAATTGAGAACCACAGAAACAAATTACCTATTTGGTGTCTTATAATTTAAATATATTTCTCTGACTTATCGATAAAGAATTTCTATGGGTAATGCAGAGAGGATATGAAGTATCCTATTTCTGTATAAGAATTATTCCCTTTATTTCCAATGCTTTGATGATAAAATTCTCTATTCAAACTACTGTAAGAGTGCATTAGCAATCACATTGACCTGCATTTTCTGTTTATTACACATAGCCTTCCATCAAGAGCACTGAACTACTGAAGTGGCACTCAGCAACATAATTTTATCTGTTTTATTCAGTCTGTGATTAGGCTACACTCCTTTATTAAATGGAAGTTCTTGTAAAGTACAGATATGGAACTCAGAAAAAACATGTTATAAACTATATTGGATGCTAGGAAATGAAAGTGGCAGACACTAGACTTTGGACTAGACTAACAGAACACTGAATTGCACAAAACTACTTGCTCTGAAGCCTCCTTTAAGATTAAAACTTTGAAGAAAAACTATATATAAATACATGGACAAAAATAGATGTCACAGCTGATGCAACTGAAAGGAAAGCTTAAAATTCACAAAACTCTATTATAATAGATTATTTAACATTAATCATTAGTTACTGAGACAAGTATAAAGTATAATTAAGAATATGATTACTAGAGATTTACTTCCATGCAAAACATACAATAGCCTGTATTAATCATACCCACGAATATGAGTGTTTGCATATTCTTCGTCCCTAACAAAAACACTTTTAAACTTAAATAATTAATAACATAGGCTACCTCTGAAACTTAATAATAAAAAAGTAAAGCTACAAAACCCTAATTAAAGCACAAGACTCTGCTCTTTTTTGACCACAAATGCCCCTACTTCTCTTTGTCCTTACCTAGCCCCCCAAATCTCAGTTTTTTTTAATTACAGAATCCAGCTCTAGATATTACTGTGAAATGAGCTGACCAGTAATTAACCTCTTAAAACTCTTTGTAACACATTAAATCCTATACAGAGGATTAAAAGTCAAATCCTGGACTAACATTTTCTTCACTCAAATGAGTTACATCAGTATGAAAGTTCACAAGTAGAAATATCATGTGACTGAACGTTTTAAAATTTTCACAACTGAGATGGTTAATCATAAAAGCAGAACTAATCAGTAGTAACTTTCAGCAGCCTAAGTAATTTTAAAATTGGTATACAGGGCATAAACTAGGAACATTCTTCAAACTTAAGCATGCATGCTGCCGGAATTTAAAATTTACCATATGATAGTGATTGTGTCAGAAATTGCTTGCTATTAACTCCTGTGTTTTGCATAAGAATGATATGAGATTCACATTACAGCGAATAATTCAACAGAAAAATCTGGTGGCAGACATTCACCAGGTAAATCAGAATTATAAAAAACAAATCAGTTCAGATGTGTTAATATTCACTGCATAATTTCAGGTCTTGATTCAAATATAAAAGAACATGACCTGTCTTTTTTTTTTCTTTTCTTTTTTTTTTAGGGAAAAAGGGAGAAATGCACCTGCTCATCCAGAGAAAACATGCAAACTTAGTGTAAAAGCCACCTTGCTTTTTCTATGCACATCTGTGCATCATACTAAATTTATTCTCAGGAATGTCCATGTTTTCACTGATCATTAATTTCTCTTCCAAGCAATTCCATCTAACTCCTTCTCTGACTAATTTCCTGTATCATAGTTAAGTTCAGTCTTGCATATTTAACTTGAACCTCAATACCATTAATATGAACTTCAATACTTTGGGATCTTCATGGTAGTACAGTTTGCTATCAAAGTTCAGTTCAGTTGCTTCATGAACTCTTTGTTGATTTGATGCTCTTCCACTGCAGCCTCAGTAACACTTTCTAGAGCTTCCAGCCAGAAAACATCATCTTATGATGAAAGATTGAAGCTGGCCAGAATTTCTGCTTTTGTAGCACGACATGAAGCCATCAGCTGTTTAAGAAACTGCTCAGTGTTATAGTTTCTTCCAGACTTCCACAAGTGCCTCTAACATAGAGTGTTAAGCTTTTTAAAATGCTCAGTTCCAGCTCCTCTCAGATTTCATTATAGGCTGGCTTAAACCTCACAGTTATTAGCACCAGTCCTTGAGCATAGAAGAACTTTCTACCAGAAGACTACACTACTCATGCAGGGTCCAGTACAGCAAAGAGCTTCAGCTTAACCTCTGCAATAAGTACATGGCAATGCTTCTAGTAAAAAAGCTTCTGAAGCCTACAATAAGCCAGTGTGGTTAAAAAAACCCAACCAAACAAAAAAAAACCAACCCATCCCCACCCCCCAAAAACCCACCCCAACACAAAAAACCTCCAGAAAAGTGCTGGTATTACAGCAAAGAAGCCAGGTATAATGTAAAATTCTCTGCGCGAGTACTGTATGCCAAACTTTTAATAACATTTTCAAAATGTTTCAAGCAAATTTGCTTTGGTTTTGAGTCTGCAATAAATTCCATTTAAGACAACATTAATGCAATTGTTGAAAACTGTGAAGAAAACAAGTTCAACAACTTTTCACAACTTGGTAGAGGATGTATATGTATATGTTTTGTTGGAGATAGCTTCTAACATGCAATCAACTGGAAAAGTAGAACACTTCCTATAATCAGTATTTATTCCATAACCTATGTAAGTATTCCTCATTAGAGGATTCATCATCCCTGTCTTTGCTCCTGGACTTTTATATGTTGTTTAGTGTTGCTAGCACCTTCTAGAGAAACAGTCTGTGTATGTAAGCCACCCTGTGATATCTGTGTATCTGACTCATGCAGATGGTACTAAGAGAGAAATTTCTTCCATTGGCTTGAAATTGCAATATATGCCATTTGCTCTATCAATAACGAATCAAATATTTCTTTTATTAAACTGTGCTATTGTCAATAGCAGTACATAGCAAAGAGTCCTCCAGAAAAGTTTTCTAAAGCAATACATTTTCTTGCGATACATTTTTCAAGCTTGCTGCTTGATTCTGATTTGCCTTGGAGTGGCAAAATGAATCAGAACTCACATCCTGCACAAAAAACCCAGCATTTCTCATACCCTTTTTTTTTTTTTACTGGATGCATTGATGTAGCCATCATCAGACAGGGCATGTTTTCTAATTCATACTAAAACCTCATAAAAAGGAACCATAAGTCACAGGCCAGACTAGATGTTTTACTTGAAAGAGCCAGACCAGCGTATCATATCAGCAGAACAAGAAACAATCACAGAAACAATCAACAATACAACTGATAACCAAGAGATTTGCAGAAGTCCTCTACACAGATTACATGGATCTAAGGTGTGATCTCTGTTTACGTACACTTCTGGCTCCACCACTGGGATCATGGTTTACAAGGGAACTGGGCTGTTACCAGCTTTCAGCTGCCACCTACCTCCCGCTGTTTGCAGTATCTGCTAGAACTTCAGCAATGTAATGAATATGGGCATTGAAAATATAAAATGTTTGTGTACTAGTAACTCACCTTCCTGAACTAGATAAGTGAATAGAGTTTATATTGCCTGAAACTACATCCACTCATTTACCTGGTTTACAGAGATCTGATATAAGCCAGATCCATACTGACATACTAAACTAGAAAACATCTTTTAAACTAAATATAGTTTGCCTTCTCTTGTTGACATCTTTCAATCCAGACAAGTAAAATTCTGAAAATTTTACTGAAAAATTCAAGTTACAGGCAAGACCACCATTTTGACACACTAGATCCCCACTGTGGGCACTGGCAAGGAGAATTCTCTGGCTGCCAGTCACACCACATCAAAAACACAGACCAAAACTGTTACAAAAAGAAAAAATCTATAGCAAAAACCAAGTCTGTGTTACATACATAGCAACTTTCGTAAGCCTTTCTTCATGACTCTGAGCTGGTTGATAGAAGGCCATACATCGACAGCAGTAGCAAAAGCTAAGTCCTTCAGTCTTTCCAGCTGTCTTTGTACAACCACAATCTGTAGTTCCTAACCTTTATTCAGAATTTACACAGAGGCAAAAATGCTTTGATCACTTTAAAACACAATACGTAATAAATGCAACTCCAAAGTTAAGTTTGTGTAACTAGAGATGACATTTCTTCAGGAAATACATTTATGATTTTTGTCACGATCTACAGCAAAAATTACTTATGATTGTTTATGTAGGAGTGCAGAAGACAGAGAATTGCCCATCGATCACTTCCTTGGACATTCTCCCTTGTTGAGGCAGAATTACAGATTGTAGACGAACCAATTATCTTGCCTCAAATCCTTTCCATCATCATAAACAACAAAGCACAACTATTTTTCTTGCATGTTGAATTTTTGTTTCTTATGTATATCAAAAGACACTTGACAGTATGTGTTCTTCTAGAGAAACAAAAATGAAAAAAAAAATCATCATTTCTGTCTAAGGGTCATAACCGCTACTTTCAAAGCTTTCTGCAGACAGATCTGAATGGCATCAACTTCTACTTTAAAGCTAAAAAAGGACAATGTTTAATTTCTTATTACAAAAATGTTGGCTGAAATCAAGAACCATCTCAGTAATATTACAAGGTTTCCAGTGACATTAGTTCTCTGTTTTGTTCAGGTAACACAAGCTTTGCAACCTTTCTAAATTGTACTTCAAAATTCTTAATAACAGTTCTACTGTGAGAGTGCTTACCTTTTGAAGATCTTAATTCTAATGTGAAAACTAAATGCTCTCCTACTTTTGAAACTGAAGTGGCAATCTCTGTCAAGCTCTACTATTCTGAAATCCAATATATTGAAAAAAGAATAATAAAAAACCTAGATAAATTATATAGAATTTACTAAGAGCTCAGAAATACTTAATTTACAAATTAATCAAAGCCACATACCCAAACAACCATTTAAATAATTTGGAAAAGTTAGTATGTATTTTCTTTCATTGATAGTTTAAAAAGCCTTTCTTATTCAACTACAATTCATATATTTTCCAAAAGCCCTACATAAATTTAAAACAAGCGCAAAAATAGGTAACCCAACCTGTACCACAACAGATAAAAAAACCCCACCACAAGAACAGTTAAAGAAAGTGCCATCCAAAAAACAAAGAATCAATTTTATTTTAATCCAGAGTATATTTTTTAAAATCCAGCAGTTAAAGAGAGGTGCAATAACTGGCTTGAAAGGACAGTGTGTGAAAGGAATATAAATGTTATTTTAGATTCCATTTTGCCCAGAATTAGAGACATGGATTAAATGAAAGTCAGTCTTTTTAATTCAGCAGAGATCAGAAAGAACCTTTACTTCCACTTTTTGGATTCAGTAAATAAAACATTTACACAACTCTAAGACAGCGCAAGACAAATTATTTTTCCCTGCTCACCTATGTATATGTGCCATAAATTACAAAGAGAAAGTATTTATAAGTGTACACACCCCCTTACTATTCTAATAAGTTTGGGATTTTAGTATTAATTATTGAATTATCATAGAATAGAATCATAGAATCATTAAGGTTGGAAAAGACCTCTAAGATCATCAAGTCCAACTGTTAACCCAACACCACCATGCCCACTAAACCATGTCCCTAAGCGCCTCATCTACACGTCTTTTAAATACTTCCAGGGATGGTGACTCTACCACTTCCCTGGGCAGCCTGTTCCAAGGCCTGACCACTCTTTCAGTAAAGAAGTTTTTCCTAATGTCCAGTCTAAACCTCCCTTGGCGCAACGTGGGGCCATTTCCTCTCGTCCTATCGCTAGTTACTTGGGAGAAGAGACCAACACCCACCTCGCTACAACCTCCCTTCAGGTAGTTGTAGAGCGCGATGAGGTCTCCCCTCAGCCTCCTCTTCTCCAGGCTAAACAGCCCCAGTTCCCTCAGCCGCTCCTCATAAGACTTGTTTTCTAGACCCTTCACCAGCTTCGTTGCCCTTCTCTGGACACGCTCCAGCACTTCAATATCCTTCTTGTAGTGAGGGGCCCAAAACTGAACACAGGATTCGAGGTGCGGCCTCACCAGGGCCGAGTACAGGGGCACGATCACCTCTCTACTCCTGCTGGCCACACTATTTCTGATACAGAAATGATACCCGGGCCTTCAGGAGCATTACTATTTTGAGACTTAAATTTTATAATGGTTTCTCATTTAAAATACATTAGCATAAAAAGATACTAGTTCTGAAACTAATTTATATGGGTACTGTTTTCAACTGTTAGCACTCATGTCAGAAAACAGCTATTCACACAGCAGCTGTCACAAATAAACATTAGAGTAATTTTCTGTTGTGAATGGTCTACAAGTGGAAACAAATGTTACTGGATCCTAATAATTTCAAACTTTTGATCATATTGCCAATCTCAAATTTAGAAAATAACTAGTAAAATCACAAAAATGAGATTTTTTCTGAAAATAAATTGGTATTACCTGACTGGATCTTTAAAAAAATAAAAAAGAATCAAGAAGACATTGTGGAAATTAGTTTTAGTGCAGGCTTATGTTCAGGCATAGGTGACACAGCAACAAAAAGGGTATGCCACAGTCTAGAAACGGAATGACATTAAATTCTGAAAACATCAAATGGATATTTTGCTTACAAATGTGATGTTCTATATTCTTATTCCAGTTTGCATTGCCTAACATACTCAGTTACAATCACAATACTCCTGCCATTATTTTATAAAATAATTGATTTTGACTAATCTACTGTAAAACACATCTATAGAAGTATTTAAAAACAGAAAAAAAAGAAAAAAAAAGAAAAAAAAAAGAAAAAAAAAGGAAAAAAAAGAACATGCTTCTACCCAGTAGGTTACCAATGTTCTAAGGATGTTAAAATGCTTGATGTGACTTAGGACAAATGGCAGTAGTACCATACACTTGAAATTACATAAATACATAAAATGAATTAAACATGCCTAAGCTACAGAAAACTAGGCAGTGATATATTTGAGAAGTCAGCCTCATTACTACCGCTAATTTCTGAACGAATCATTCCACATATTTCAACAGAGCATTAACACATAAGGATTCTAATGATAATTTATATATTACACTGTAATGTATTTACTGGCCTAACTGATTGAGAAAATTAAGTCTCTTCCTCCAAGTATTTTTTTAAATTATGCATTTTTACCCCATTATAAAAAAAGTGAAGGATTTAGCAGATGATAGTATCATGTTGTAACTTAATGTTAGCCAAACAGAAACCATTCACGGATACTAACTTCATATACATTTTATACATATTTCTTTATGTTTAGCTATACCCAAAGTCCTTGAAATAACTGGGATTTGCCTTCCCATGTGTTCTCAAGAAAATGGTAAAAATATGAACCATAATAAGAAAAATATTCTCCAGACACTCAGCTAAATTTTGCTCCAAAAGTTCACAAGGAAAAAAAAAAAAAAGTACAAAATAATGAGAAAAACCTTAATCTTATGCATGAAGTTTTTCATGTTTCCCTGCTGATTTTTGGAGTGCTCCTTCAGACAGATAAGGTAGAAAGATGACATAACAAACACATTATTTCTTCCACATCTTTTCCAGACTTTGGGTCCATATTTTTCCTTCTTATCACCTGCAATTTCACAATCATAAAACTTCTCTGAAAAGCCTGGACACTGTGCTCAAATGAAGTGGGTGACATTTTCATTGCAAATTCTGAAATTTTCTTTTTAATTCCACAAACCTTTACATTTTTTCTATTTGCTAAAAAAAAAAAACCAACACCAAAACAAAAAACCCCAAAAAAATCCCCAAAACACCAACTACAACGAAAAAGCTGCATGTTGGAATGTCTAATTCTTAATATTATTTCCCTCTTGCATTTAACTCTTCCATATATTTTGAATTTATTCTTTTAACATTTCATTTATAAAAATATATTTTGTCAACAACACTTCCAAACACAAAAGTGTCAGAATTTTTAGAGTATCACAATGAACTATAAAAAACCTGAAAAAAATATTGTATTGCATAAGTGACAAAACAAAAGAAACTGAGGAATTAAAAAAAAAATCAAATTTTCTTTCCAAGTATCAAATAGAAGAAACTCCAAATATATTCCAGACTTTTAGAAGTAAGTTATATGATTAAATGAACTGGGTTTGGTTACAGAATACTGATCAGGAAATTTTTCTCACAATTTTCAAGAGCCTTTTTGCAACAATCTAGTTACAAAGTGATAGCTAAATAAAATAAAACCTTTGCTTAAAAAGGTCTATTAATTCTACTTCGGGGGGGGCGGGGGGGGGGAAGAAAAAAATTTGACAACATTTCCTTGGACACTCCAAGTTACTAAGGGGAAAAAAAAAAAACAAAACAACAAGACTTATTTCAGAGATATCAGATTTTTTAAAAATCCTTGCCAGTGTAGTTAAGTGAATATTTCAAATTTAGCAATAGTAACAGTTAGGCATCATCACCTACCACTGGCTTTATTTGAGCTATAAAATCTGTGATTGTTTAAATGAAAAGGCTATCAGAAGCTGCCAGATTGGAACTAATGAGCAAAACAGTAATAAGGTAAGGTTATATAAATGAGCTTGAGGACACAAAACATGTTTGCACCTTTTTTCTTTTTTCCTTTTGGAAAGTGCTTTTTTTTTATATCCTTCCTGTTCATAGCTTCAGCACTGCTTATGCAAAGACTTGCACAGCTGGAGAGCTGGGTCTTTATTCTGACAGGACTAACAGTGTGAAAAAAATTCCTTTTTCTATGTTTCATTATATCACTAAACCATTTCAACAAAACAGCACTTGAAGCACCTGAAAAATATCAGCTTTCTTCAAATTTACTGGCATTCTGAAAACCTCACCCTTTCTGCTGCTGAGCTGAATATTAATGCAAGTTAATTGCTTAAGTACTTTTTAGACATTTTAGATTGTGCTTCTAACGTTATTACTTTTAATATTATTAAGAAGTCTTCCAGCAAAGTCTGCAACAATAAATAACATCTAATTGCAAAGTATTTTAAAAAGTCAGGCATATATTTATGCAATTAAAAATGCATGCAAGTACACAAAACTACTTGTGAATACGTTTTCTGGATGTATTTGCAGTCCAGTTAATTGGACTTAGACAATGGGGCTCTAAATTCCAGAGGTTAACTGAATAATCTTAAACATACCTTCACTTCAATCTTTCAATTTTTCCATCCAGAAAATATTTACCTCCTTAACAAAATGCTAGAAAATCTACTGAGAAACTGCTAGCTAGGATCTGCAGTGTTATTCACAGAATCAAACATGTTTTCATCCAGATGAAAGATACCATTTTACAGTGTTCCCATACCCTTTTCCATCAGAAACTGGAATAACAAAATTGGATAAATATATGACAACTTAAAATTACATAATTTTCAATGAATGGCATAAAATAAATGGCATCTAAACATAGATAAATAATGTATATGGTAGCCTGCAAATCTCAAACTGACAAAATAAAGATTATTTGGGGTTTTCATAGGATTTTCATATTTTTCCATAAGGAAATTACTGTTTGATGTAACTTTAGGGATAGAGACAAAATTTACAGCATTCACTTCCACCAACTGACTTACAGTCTGCCTACAAAAAGTATTCAAAAAAGCAAACTGTGTTCAGTGAAACTATTTATTGGGGGTGAAAAACAGTAAATATGGCTATTAAATTGAATAAGTGAAAAGCTGATTTTTTAATTTCCTTATAAGTTCTTATTCTGCGAAGTTCAGCAAAAATATGTGGGTTTATGTCATCATACTATGCCAATGGGGGAGGCACAACACCCCAAAATCCCCACCAAAAATCCTCCCCCTACACCCCCAACCCAAGATTATCAGGCCCTCTCATTGTCTGTTTTGTATTTGTCATCTGTGTGAATGGTATTGGTCCTAACTATAAAATTTAAAGTTTGTTCCATTCTCACAATGAATGGCTAAAACCTTAAAGTACAGATTAAATAATGCTTCCGTTTAGTACAGACCTGGAATAACACACTGGCTGGCTCAAGGTATGTCTCCCACACACACACCTCCATTACTTTTATGAAGCAATATACATTGCTTATGAGACTTAAATTCTATTTCAAATTTATGAGTCTAGTTTCAGTTTCAACCTTTGTGGTACCTTTTATTCATGTTTTAGCCACTTTGCACCTATTGTAATGTCAATGTTGGGAAACTCATGGTCTTAATCAATGACAAAAATATTGTATTTTCTTCTTTCTCTGTAAGCAGGAACACACTTCTATCAAATTCGCCTTTTTTTCAGCCACCTGAAGGGGATTCATAGTATAACAAGGGTTTAGTTCCTTGTTGCACAAAACCAGTAGGAATGCCAATAGGGTGAAGCAGCACTATATTTTACCACTCACAAATTTGTGACTAGAACTGACAAAGCACTTGCACTGGATAGCAATGTATCTAGCCATTACAACATCGGAAAAAGTAGTTTTATATGTGAAAGGGTTGTATCTTGGAGTAAAGAAGAAAAAAAAAAAAGAGCATATAGAAACTTTTCCACAAAATTTCTTCCCTTGTCCCACCAATTCCATAACTGTTCTACTTCATTATTTATATCTTCTTACCCACTGGAGCACCTTTTCTTCCCCACTGAGTCAGCCTTAATTTTCCACCTACCCATTAAGGCAATTACTAGATTTTCAAAGCAGGAAACAGCTTTCATTTCTACAGACCTCTATGTCTTACACGTGCTCCCAACCATCTATTACTTCTCCCTGCTTTTTACAAGACAAAACTATTTCTAGTCTAATCTTAGTGGTAGAAAATTGATGTCCATTATTATCTTGACTACAACTCACTGAAAGTACGCTTAAAGCAGTGTAAAACAAAATCTGTATATTCTGAAGAACTTGCAAACTGACAACAATAAAAAAGACACAATGTACTGGGACACACAAGGTATTTAATTATTATTTCATGTATTTCAAAAAAATGAAATAAATAAGCTTTTGAATCTAGAACTAGGATTGGAATGAACCAAAAGAACATTCCGTCTGCCAGAGAAATCATTAAAAAAAACCCCACCAACCAAACCAAAATCCTCACAAACTGAGTTGGAGGCATCCAACTGGTATTATTGGAATGTGAAGGTAGAAGACAATCTTAACAGTAAGAGCAAGTATACAGATTGATGATTAATTGAAGCTAAACAGTATTTCACCTGAATGCATGTGTTGCATGATTAAATGAGACACAGCAGAAAAGGTGGAGGATAGGGAAATTTGTGGAATGATTAAAAATTAATTATTTACTATGAAGAAAAAGTTAGCAGCCTATTGCTACACGGTGGAAAAGACAACATAACAGGTGTTATAATAGGTGAAATAATCATGGCTGTTAATGAGGCTGTTAAAACAATAAAAGATGGAATTTTTGTTAAACATTTTTTGGGGGAAGAGATGGGAGAAAGCACATTAAATGTAGCAGGATTTGGAAGTGTTTTGTCTGCAGGGCAGAGACACAAGGTGACATTCTGAATAGCATTACTAATGTAGTTTCTTGTTGCTCTCCATGCTACTTATATAAGACTCCTACGCTTAAAAAAACAGAACTCTGAATTACATGGCATCTATTGCTGGTAAAGACAACATTCCCAAAACTTCACCTGAACAAGACATTAATACCCTATGGAAAGCTGCAGCAGCCAGTTACTATATCCAAGCAGATTTTTTCCAAAGAGGTTTAAGAAACCTTAGTTGCAAGGATCACCTTTACTAAGACTCATTAACATGAGCAACTGAAGTTTGGTCATAGTAAGAACTTCAGTGTCTCTAAATTTAGAGTTAATTGAAATCAGTTCAGTTAAACTAACAGCTTCCATTTAAAGATAAAGCTTCCATTTTTATAATTACTTGCCCCTTGTAAATGCTGTCCTTGCCCCAGTTTCATCCTCACAGAACCAGCAAAAGTTTTTGTTTTGTTTTGTTTTGTTTTTTCCTTTGGAGGCTCTGAAGGTTTCATTTTTACTGTAAAAGTCAAAGGAAAGTAGGGCTTCAATACTGCCTTAAAAAGCCTTTTGTCTTACTCTAACCTATTCAGAAATCTCTAGCTGTCTATCTAGTTATGCCCTCCCTAGAACTATTACAAAATTAATTTCTCTATAAATGCAAGCTTTCTTCACAAGATCATTTTCAACTTTATTTTTCCTCTACCTCTTATTTTTACCTGCATCTGTTCTCTAATCAGTCCTTCCCATGCTTTTCATTCTTTACAACTTTTATTAGTCATCTTTTGAAAAAAAAAACCAACAAACAAAACTCTGCTTTGCTAACAACTATATCACTCATCTGCATTCAGCTTTATTTTCAGCAGTAAGATTCTAAAGACTTACCTACTATTACTGAATCCTCAACAAGAGGACATTCCAGTACCTGCCTAGTTTTTGAATAACTGCAAAATTAAATTATATAAAATGAACTTTATACTAAAGAAATAAGGAAATATTTCCTTTTTCTGCATACCTAGTCGTATCTAATTCCAAGCAATACATTACAATACTTTCTAACAAACTAAAGAAAACCCACAACCACCTACATTTTCTAATACCAGGAAAACTCAGAGTCCTTTAGACCAGTTTTCCAAACTAACCGCATCTTTTTTATTACGTAAGCATTTCCCAGTAAGAAGCAATCTTTCATATTTAGACTTGCATGCTTTTAGTCTGTGTGTTTATATTTTAAAATGATCTTTGGTCCATCATTTTAACTCTCACTATTTGATTTCTTCATGACACAGTGAACACTGTTGAAAGATATATTTTATGTTTATGCTTCATGAAAAACATTTCTAATAACAATTATTTTGTCTCATTGTAGTTATTCTTACAGAAAAGGCCAATATATTTTAATTTTTCTGGCACAGTAAGGGTCTTTGATATTGCTGATATAATTAAATTCTAGGTTTATTGATTTTTTTTTCCCCAAGTATCTCCTCCTTTCCAGTAGCAGTAGTTCGCCCTACAGAAATTTGTTATAATATTTAAATGAATTGTTAATGAGGGACTATTTACAGCTGCACCTTCTCTTATCTGTAGCATTAAACTGTGTAATCGCTGTCACTTTCTGCATAAGCACAGAAAACTGAGTAAGAACTTTTTTTAGGGACTAAGAAGTAGTAGTGACTCAGCTGAAATCTTAAACGTATTGAAATGTGCAAATCTAAGTGTATTTCATTTAAAAAATCTTAGTAAAGCCCTCAAAAACTAGAAGAAAGACCACTGAAGGAGATTTTACAACACAGGAGGAAGAAAAAACTGCCTTTTGTCCTGTAGTACCAGCTCCTCTCTGCCTGTCTTCAGCCACTTTTTATAGGTTGTCAAAATTCTGGTTTTGGATAAGGAGGCAGTTGTATTTGAAAAAGCAAAATAGTAGTGATTTTATCTTACAGCTTCTGAGCATACTGTGCACAGAATAAACCTGTTATTTCCTCTATAATGAACACATTTATGCGGAATTAGTCATTTCTTGATGACCATTTTGGGCATATTAAAAAAAAAAGAGAATAAAAATGAAAAAAGAGATCTCTCTAATCTCTAATTTTACGGTTCGACTTGATGATTTTAAGGGTCTTTTCCAACCTAAATGATTCTATGATTCTGTGATCTATAAATGCTAACTCCAATTACATCATACAGTCGGTGGCACATTCCTTACTGACTTCAATGCTCCCATGATTTCACTAAGCTTCTTGTTCTGCTGCTATACAGATTTTTAACTACAGTACGCCAAACAACAGCCATCTGAGCAACTACTGAGCTGGGTTGATGTTTTGCTATCAAAGATCCATTTTTAAAAAGCAATTTGATGCAGATCTCCCCCACTTCCAGAAACCAGTACCAATGGTATTGTATAATCAGTTTCTACACCTTTCTTTCTTAACAATTTGTATTTTCACTACACAGCTCAGGCTGAGTTCAGATGTCTCCCTGATTGGTTATTTATTTGAAATATACACATTCACATATCAGACAAGTTCTTGCTATGAAAATTACAACTACGACCCTAAAAATAGGGCATCCCATCTTTATTATTATCTCACTACTACAGCTTATCAAATAATTCAACATAAAATTTTCAAAAATTTCATAAAATAAAATCATCCTATTTGTTATATCTTTCCTCGCTGCCATTCTTTGTAAAATAAAAAACCAATAAATTTATATATAAAGAGATTCAAAGAACTCATTTCTAAAATAAATAAAATATTTTATTTTTTACTGCTGTTTACAAATCAGAAATCTGATAAATTATTCCCAAACATTTAGAAACCCACAAAGCTAAACAAAACCAACACTTATGCCAACATTTTAGAGGCTTTACAATTTACGGATTTTGAACTTAACACGCGCGGTGTTCCCCAGGGCTCAGTTT
>NW_009224738.1:0-10865 GCF_000690835.1 Fulmarus glacialis | reverse complement strand
GGACGTGTTGGAGCGGGTCCAAAGGAGGGCCGCAAAGATGATCAGGGCATGGAACACCTCTCCTATGAAGAAAGGCTGAGAGAGTTGGGGTTGTTCAGCCCGGAGAAGAGAAGACTCCGGGGAGACATTATTGCAGCCTTTCAATACTTGAAGCGGGCTTATAAGAAAGATAGGGACAAACATTTTAGCAGGGCCTGTTGCGGCAGGACAAGGGGGAATGGTTTTAAACTAAAAGAGGGTAGATTCAGACTAGATGGAAGGAAGAAATTTTTTACTATGAGGGTGGTGAAACACTGGCACAGGTTGCCCAGAGAGGTTGTAGATGCCCCATCCCTGGAAACATTCAAGGTGAGGTTGGACGGGGCTCTGACCAACCTGATCTAATTGCAGATGTCCCTGCCCATGGCAGGGGGGTTGGACTAGATGACCTTTAAAGGTCCTTTCCAATCCAAACTATTCTATGATTCTATGACCTAACTCAGTTGTTATGTTGGGCATTCATATTAGTAACAAACAGTTGAAACCTGTATTCTTTGCACCATAAACTGTCAATACAGTATTGCAGGAGTCATTCCTGTGTTTCAAGTAAAAGCTTGTTTGTGTTTCTAATTTCCCTCCCCATATATTTTTCTATTACTGGACAGTGTAAAGAGCTCCAAGATGCTATAATAAAAAGTGCAGAGTGCAAGTATTATCATCACCCAGTGAATGACAAAACAGAAATTAAGTGATGTATTTGTCTAAGCAGGAGTCTCTCTGGTCATTAATGGCTTGTAGAAGAGGATTATAATTATCAAAACCTCAAGCAAGATCTTGGAAGAAGCTTGGGGGAAGGGTTGACATTGTCTGAAGTTAGGTACCTACATTAGGAATTTACATCCAGAAAGAGTAAGGCAACTTCAGGTGTTAAGCAGAGCACATAATTCTTACATTACATAATGTCCTAACCAAAATACTTCAGATATATTTGTGTCCCCTTGTCCTGATTTCGGCTGGGATAGGGTTAAATTTCTTGCTAGTGCTGTGTTTTGGATTTAGTATGAGGAGAATGTTGACAACACACTGATGTTTTCAGTTGTTGCCAAGTGCCCTCCTAGTCCAAGGACAGCTCCCATGCCTACTGACTGAGCTAGGTACACAAGATGGGAGGGAACATAATCAGGACAGCCAGCTCAGCTGGCTAATGGGGTATTCCATACCATGTGACATCATGCTCAGTATATGAATGGTAGGCGTGATCCAGGAAGTACTGATCGCTACCTGGTTATCGGTCAGCACAGGTGGTGAGCAATTGCATTGTGCATCACTCATTTTGTATATTTTATCATTATCATTATTATTTTCCCTTTTCTGTTCTATTAAACTGTCTTTATCTCAACCCACGAGTTTTTCTCACTCTTACCCTTCCGATTCTCTCCCTGTCCCACTGGGGGGGGGCAGTGAGTGAGCGGCTGCGGGGTATTTGGCTGCCTGCCAGGTTAAACCACAACACCCCTAACTATATAGAGAACTGACGTACATAAACAAATTATGTACACTAATATACGTATTTAAGCAGACTAACTTTGGGGATAATTTCTCTGGTGATGAACTCAGCTGCATGACAGAGGGTATATTTGTATAGACTTTTTCAGACAGTCTCGGACTTACTTTTTTTACAGTCCATGACAGTCAGAGAAGCTTACTGATGGGTTGCAGCATTACCTACATGGCTTCTAGATGCCAGTCTTTGTGGACAGTATGCATAGTTCTGCCCAGAAAAAAAAAAACATCAAAACAAACAAACAAACAAACAAAACAAACCACAAAGAAACACATTCTAAATAACAATCCAAAAGAAAATACTGAGAAGTCATGTACCAACCAACATACATTGCATAATTTAAATCCTGAGAGAAGGCACAAAGCTATTCGTTTGAAAGGACAAGATTGGATGAAGAAGGCTAGCAGAATGGATTAATGAGAGATGGATCAACAGCTTGGTAATGAATAAATGATTCCACCTATGAAAGGTCTTGAAAATAAAGATGGATAATTAGCTTGGTGGAAAAAAAGGTTACCACAGACTGTGAAAATGAGCTAAGCAGCTGCATTCTGAAGACATATGAAGGGGCTACAGCACATGTTCAGAAGGCTACAAAAAAACCCATGATGACAGTTTTATGAGATTTAGCTACATGGAAAGACTGCATCACAATGCATCTTAATATTATCATGCAAAGAAACTGAGAAAAATTCAGACACAGCTTGATCAAAATATGCTTCTCGTACAAGTAGGTGGTGTCCAGGTCACATGAAAAAGTCACAAAAAGAATTCTGGTATTATTGTGACAGGTCAATGGATGAGTTACAGGAAAAAAAATAGTAAGACCTGCTTTTAACAGTGTTGAACATGAACTGTTTATTACCCACCATCCCACAGATATAACAGCTGAGGCACATCTCACCTACATTTTGATGTCTACATCATCAGTGTCTACACCTGAGCCAGTCACCTGTTACACTCAATGGAAATCTTACCAATATAATCAATCAACCTTAGCAAAGTAGATGATTAGATTTAGTCAGATTAATCACTCCTGTGGTGGGTTGATCCTGGGCAGCAGCCAAGCATCCACGCAGCCACCGGCTCACTCTCCCTCAACGGATGGGGGAGAGAATCAGAAAAGCGAAAGTGAGAAAACTCGTGGGTCAAGATAAAGGCAGTTTAATAAGTGAATGAAAGAAAAAGAAAAAAAAAAGTGATGTAAAGGCAGTCATTCGTCATCTCCCACAAGCAGATTGAACAGCATAAATTTCATTAACTCTTATCAGCTAGATGTCCATTGAGTAGTAAGGAATGCAAGAGCGGCTTTCTGAGAACTAGATACCTACACTGCAGAACTTTTGTTTTATTAGCACAATTTCGATTTGGAGAGAGAAAAAAAGATTAGGCACTTATGAGACATCTACATAGACCTAGCAATTGAATTTGTGTGTACGGGTGAGGAACTCGGAATGAAATGGAAAGAAACATCTTCATATAATGACTGTTGATGGGGTATTAATAAGTTTTAAAGGGAAAGGGAAGAGAGCAATGAAGTGCTAGTCCAAGAAGCAAATTAAGGATTTATTTGTTAATTTAGAGTCATCTTGCTCTAGTCTACCAATAACAGATTTTTGAGAAACACAGATGAATTAGGTAGTGATTATCAAAACATGAAAGCTCAAATTTCTTAACTGTCTGTGAAAGGAAACTTCAAGACTGGATGACAAAGTTCATTTTAGATTCAAAGGTTATTTTTCAACCTTAGGTATCAGAGTAAGAATAAGGATTCTATGTCTGAAAAATAAGGGGTTGAGCTCTGTATTATTAAATGATAGTTGGAACTAATATTAAATGATAGCTGGAACTAACGAAGCCTAGTTTCTTTTACTGGTTTTGGCTCATGGCTGACTGACTTTGCAGTCTGAGACAATGCAAACTCCAACTGAATCTTTTTAGAAATTGTAGGGTCTGTTTCCACTGGCCATTTTCATAAAATTTGTAGAAACATAATTATCTTTGATACTTCTTTCTCCACCTTCTATGGAATTAGGTAAAGGACTCTAAAATTAGAGGACATACAAAGAGACCATACAAGTATTGTCTCAATAGGTAAATAGGACGGAAGAGTTCAGCAGTGAATTTTGGGACTCATGAATTAAGATTAACTTGGCATTTTTAGTAGACAATGAAACAACTATAGGAACACTTGGAGAATGACTGCTGGGTTTAAGCAGTGACTCTTTCATCACAAATGCCAAGCAGCACATCATGATAATCCCATGCCTTCCCTTCCCATCACCCTATACTCCTTGGTCTCCTCTCCCCCAGCCCAGTACTGGATCCATTCGTTGTACTGAATGCTGTTGATCAATGGATTCCCTCTGAATGGTCAAATACGACTTGGGCATGTTTTGAACAGGTTTCAAAAGCATTTGAAAAGTAGCGTCAGAAGATTCACTCTCTGCAGAAATTGTTATGTAATTTCTTATGGATTCTTTGATAATTATTATATTCTTTATTGGACAACATTGTGAGAGAGTAAGGGTAACACCTTAGGCACAGAGGCATATGGTTTTACCTTAACTCAGTGTTAGGCAAGGTAACCTTCTAAAGATCCATTTCTTCCACACTGTACATGGAAGTAAAGACAATTAAATACTCAGGTAGCATGCTTTTCTTGTACACCATTCCTAGACTCTGTCACCATAGGACATAGTTTCTAGTTTGTGTGTGTCATGATGGAAGACATTTAAACCTAAACCGATAAACGAGCTCAAGAGTTTCAATTTTCAAGTAGCCAAGTAGCTGACTTGAAGGTACCTTACAGGAGTTTGAAGGTATCTTACAGGAGTTTGAAGGCTTAGGTCACATTTAGAAACTAATAATTTTGACCCTGAAAGTCAGAAGATGAATGGTAGTAGCTCTTTAAAACTTTATCCAAAATAAAAGAATGCATAATAACAGCTATTCTGAACTATCATACACCTTTATAGAAGACTTTTTGGGAGCAAACGTCATCTGCATACATTGATTGCTGATATTTCTATTGATGTGCTCTTTTATAAGGCAGACACCAAAACCTGTTATTGCATAGGAATTCTCCAGAAATAATTTCTGAAAATTCTGTGAGGAGCAGTTATGATCATTATCTTTGTTGCATTCACTATGACATACTAAGGACTTTCTTCTTTCCTTCCTTCCTTTACAAAGGGAAGCCAGCTATAGCATCTAAAATTTAGATTAGAAGTTGGAACATGGACACATTACGCAGATCAGAGCAGTTGCCGACCTGAATAGTCTGAACATGGCCAATGCCAGGTAAGTAAGAAATCCCACAGTAGGAAATAGTGAAAAACACAGCTTAGTTGAAAGGTCTTTCTTAATTATTCTCAAGCTACTGGACTGCTCTCTACCCTGGAGCATGCAGCTTTCATCACTCATAAAACTGTTGCGTACAAATACAACTGCAGATTTTTCCGTATACTTCCATAACTCAAGTTTGTTTCCATATACTTGAATTTACTTAAACATGTTGCTGCAACACCAAATGACACTGTGCTCTGCATGTCAATTATAACTGATTACTGATTTTTTCCTACCATTGTTAGAATTTCTGCCTTTCATTTCATTACAAGACTTCTTGTTTTATTTTGTGGGTGGAAGGAAACAGACACAGTAAGAACTCTCAAAATTTGAGGTCTTTTCCCTTCATGCTATGTAACAAATGGGACTTTTTATTTTCTTGCCTCTCTGTGAAAGCCTTAAAGGATAGTCCTGGTAACTGGAAGGCTTACAACACTAGGAAAAGAGCTAACGCAAGCAGGGTCTAAATAAATATGTTGTGTTCAAGTTAAAGCACCACAGACATGATAAAATGCTTTGGTATCTAACTCTCCTCCTTTTCCATCCCCTAAAATCATTCTGAAATCTTGAGAAGTAGTGAGGAGGAAGAAAGAAAAAACAGGAAGAGTTTCAATGTATTTGTTTTTAAACAGCATAAAATAAGGATAAAATTATTTCTAGAGTACTTAAAAATAATATAGAAAAACAAAACCAATATTTTCTGTCTTCACTGGACCTTTTTAAATTTATCTGTTACATTAAATTACTTCTTGGTACAAGACTCAAACAAGAAAATCCTGGCTAAAACTACTAGCAGTGCAGAACTACTGCTTAACTTAATATTTTTGATGAATTTCAAAATACTGTTATTAGCAGCATTTTAATTACAATTGTTGTATAAGCACATACCAGTGAAATTAGATACTTTGCAGTGTTACGGTATTAAGGTTCTTGAAGTTAAATCATGTCAATGCAGATGTTCCTAATTACTTTAAAAGCACAAATACTTACACAAATCGGTTGTTTCCAGCTCCACCATAATTCAATTAAAGGAGTGCTTATAATTTAACAACATGAATGATAGTTAAGCATAGCTGATATGGGAAATTGTTAAGAAATAATATACATAGTTTACATAAGGGAAGGAGTTAAAGTCCAGCTGAGGCAGATAAGAAGCTGTGATTTGCCTGAGACAAATATAAAATACTGCCAAAAGAAGGTGACACTATCAAAGACACATCAAAAACCGACATTTATTTCCCAGTAGCAATCACTTTACAAACCCGGATTACTGGGACTTGAAGTTTCTGCAGGTCACTGTACAGGCTTTTGTTTTGGGGAGGTTTTCCTTTTTTTGTTGTTTCTTTTTTTTCTTTTTTTTAAGCTGCCAGATGGAGTCTAGCTCCACCCCTACTTTGTATTGCTGCTTTAAAAGAGACATGGTAGGTAATGTAATACAGCATTAAATCAACACAGAAGCTGAAGTACGCAAGCCGCGGATGCAGGCAGATCCTCTCTGTGGGTAATGTCTCTGGCAGGAGCACCCTTTACACACAGAAAGTTGTTAATTTTTCCTGCTGTGCTCTGGGCTTCCACAGGTAATAGTATAATGCCAATGTTTCTTCCAGAACAACATCTCTTTTACAATACAATTATCATGTAGATATATTTTGTTTTCCATATGAAATAGGGAAAAAGGTGGTCATTTAACTGATAAAATATTGTATATAACTATATGCTGTGTGAATAGAGTTACTGCTGTCTCATCTCCTATATTAAGTCTTTGAAAAATTGTCAAAGGGATGGGATACATAGTAAAGTTCCAGCTCATAGAAATCAGCTACAATACACAAGGCATTTCTATCCACATTTGCACATCCACTATATACACGTAAGAGTAAGACTATACATTTTTTTCCTTATGTTTTTATTTAGATTAAATCAACATTAGATATATAAGCATGTCTTTGTTTTAACCAAAGCTCTACCATAATATTAAACAAGGAAAAAAAAAGAAAAGGACAACCAGACCAATTCAGCATGACCAGATTTCAAAACATGAATCTGAAATGAGTTAACTGTACCTTGAGTCACCTGTTGGATGGCTAGCATCATCCCAGAAACCATATCGGGAATCAAATTTTCCTTCCAATTGTAGACGGGCACCCATTTCAAGATGGGCAGCCTTCTCATACACCAGACTTTGATATCTTCAACGCGAACAGCCTGGATCTTCCTCCAGACTGCACTTCTTTTCCTTTTTGCTCCTGTCATCATTCCCACCCCCCAAAAGCAGTTCCTCTTTCAGAAGAGTGCACAGTTGAGGAATCACCCTGATCTGTGTCAGTCTCCAGTTTTCTTCTGAGATTTTGCAGTTCCAAAACTACAGAGAAAAAAAAAATGAACAGAAGCACTTAAGATTTCTGCAGCTGCTCTCTAACTGTACTCAATAAAAACACTTAGTAAACGCTTCAATGATATAAACAGCTACATGAAATGCAAGAACCGTTTATAGCAAAGATCACATTTTCTGCTCTTTGCAAAAATTTGGTCTAGTCTCACGTTAGTTTGTGATTCTTTCCAGTAACCTCCCGCTTTATATTCCCTGTAATGCTCGTGCTTTTGGCCTCAGTCCAGTGGCAAAATGAGGTATTACTGGGTGTGTGTGTGATATAGGCTGGGCTATGCTAATACGAGTGGGAAGTGTCCAGCGGAGCAGGCATCTCCTTGCCAAGCCCAGGAGAGCAGCCTTTCGTCTCCTGGGGGTAGCTTTTCTGGCCGCAGTTGGAAGGCATGAAGTCCTCAGTAACCCTGGTGCTAGCAAACCTGTTTTACTCCATCAATGTTCTGTCTTCTAAGTGACAGTAAAAAGGTTATTTATGTAGAAAATGCAGAACATCAGGTAGCAATAAGTTCTGCTGAAAACATACACAGATTCTCTCTGTAGGCTGAAGCCTCAGACTTAAGCGTAACAAACTCAAAGTGCAGTGAAGGACTGCAAGCTATTGGCTCCACGTGGGAAGTGCCAAAAACGCTTGTGACAATCATTCTTCTTCAAAGCTATTCCCTTCCGCTCTTGGTAGTCCACCCAGCAAAGGCTCTCTCAATGAAGACAGTTCACCAAGTAACATTTGATCTTGAAACAACATCATGCACCTTGCGTATGATACAAAGTTCTCAGACACAAAGTGATAAGAGCATGGAAGATCTTTAAATGTCAAGACATTTAAATGCCTTGTTTGATAGGGAGCATGGACACAGTGGTTTTCCACTAAGTTTTTTGTATCTCTGGATGGCAAAGAAATTTAAGTTAAAATGTAAGATCCATCATATGGGTGAAGTGTCTTCCCCATATGGGTGAAGTGTCTTCCCAATCACTATTCTGCAGTAGGCAAGAAAAATAAATATTTTTTTTAAAATATTTCCAATTTCTTTATATAAATTAATTTACATTTTATTGTTTAAATTAAGATGAACAAAACTGAAGCGTTGTCCATCCAAAACAACTTTAGAAAAATGAGACTTTGTTTCGAAACGCAATAGGGAGAAAAGCATAAGGGCAAATGCACCATAGTTCATTCTACGGTGTGACATTCAGGTGGTGTCCACTGTTGTGCCCCTTAGAAGTGCAAAGGGAAAAAAGAAGAAAAGAAATAGCAGGAAAAGATTGCTTAAGACAGACCCTCATGTTTATCTGTTCCAGGCATACTTATTCTTTGCCCTGCCCGTCCTTTAACCATGTACACTTTTTAAAGAACAGAAGAAACACGAGGTAGGTTTATCTTACTTCTGTTCATTGGAATAAACTTCTAAGCATTGATTTCTTTTTCCCTTTTTTTTTTTTATGTTTGTGTTTTGGATTTTGTGTGTGTGTGTGTGTCTGCTTTTTGCTTGAAAGTGCAGTTCAAGGACTTCATAATTAAGGCTTTTATGGCTGCCAAGTGTTTCACAACACAGACCTTTCCGTACTTTCAATGATCAGAAGTGGACAGGAATCCTTCCAGCTACAGCGAGAGTTACTCAGCTGTCAGGGGCTGCTTAGTTTTGATAAAATGTTCAGTACCTCAAACTGTAATAGCATTTACTGGTAAAAAAAGTCAAAATAAATTTCTACACATAGATAAGTATGTACAAAAATGTACCCAAATATGGGTACTTGTGTAAAAGAGACTAGTCCCATATTCTTAAAAAAAAAAAAATCATGGTTCGCTAGAAACTCTGTATATTCTGAAACAGTCAAAAAAACCCTGTTATGAAACCAAAGAACCATCACTGAACACACAAGAACATACTCTCCATTCTTCAAACTTCTTGCATCAAGATGCTGAAGCTGTTTGAAAAAGTCTGTAATTGAGATTTTCCCACTTCATATTTGCAGAGTCAGTAAATCTGGACAGTCTTCATCAATCCCAGATTAGTAATCTGAACTCCTAGGATTAGCTATGTCAACAGACTTTTGTGCCTCACCAATAACAAGGGATGGTTTCTCTCTATGGGTGTGTGCATGCATGAGTGCAAACACCTTACAGCTAACACTTGAAAATAAGTCCTGTTAGACGCAGACAGATCTGCACATGCAAAGTCTTTGGGATGTCCGTGCTTATGTGGAATTTGTGCTGAAATTTTGTTTTACTCCAACAATTACTTTCCTGAGTAAAAAATTGTGTTATCTTTAAATCTAGAGTTGATAATACCATCACTAGTCTTGAAAAACATTGTTCCTTGTTGTAACTTTGAAATTAATAAAGTACTTTTAGTTAACAATGACACAAAGCAACATATCATTTACAACCCCCCAGACGAAGAAACCAAAATTTTTAAGGGAAAACATATGTACAGGTATGCATAATGGCAAGCTTATACCTCACTACACAGTAGTCCAACATCTGAATCTTAAAAAAACTTCAAAAAACACTTTCCTAAAACACATCAATATCCTAACTGAAACACATACCGTATCACACACACACGCTGGTTAAACATTTTCCCATCAGGTGGCTTTCATTAACCTATAAACCTATAATCTATAAACTCCCAGGCTATGCAGACTTGTCATACTTCAAACTGTATCACGATGTACCAGAGCTATCAGGACTATGAGACCCTCTTCTTTCCTGAAACAGGCGTATAATACTTAGTTTTCTGGAACACCAAAGGATAAGCATGAGGAATCTTTGTTTTTATACATTTACATCAGTGTATTCACACACACACTGTTGTAAGGTTAGATTTTTTACAATTAGCTTTTTTGATGATCTTATATAAGTAAAGCCCATTTTCAAGTGATTAGATAGTTGTTTTTTCCTGGGAAATACACAAAAGTATGATTCTAGTAGTGTACATTTGTACAGTGTTAAAAAGATAACTACCATAAGCCAAAATTTAGAATACAGATAGTATATAAAAGGAAAGAATTATTGCATCATAGATCAGATCTGGTGGGCTTTTCAAACCTGGTTTATAATAGGTTCCATAAAATTGGGATAACATCTGTGGGAGCAGTCTGTATTTTCATCAGCTCCCCTAACATTTACGTACATTGGATATTTACAAACACGATGGATACATGGAGGTAGGAGGTTTGATTCTCTAGCTCTGGCCTCAAAGGATTAAAAAAAAAATATATCTAACACTTCATTCCAGTCTAAACCTCAAAAAGAAAAATTTCTGGCAAACTCTGAGATAGAAGCCCTAATCCCCACTTCATATGAAGCAGCTTTTGTAGGAAATCACTGGACTCTTGCATGAGAACTTTTAGTCTTCACATAAACTGAAAGGAAAGTTCAAGAACTATACTTCTGTTTACATATGCTCACAGAAGTTAAATGAAGTTGTTCCTACCTTATGCAGGCATAGATGCCATGGTGGAAGTAATGTGATTTGGTCTTTGTAAGTTTTCTCAGGAAGACAGATCACTTACTAAATATCTGCAACATCCAATATTAAACCAATTTGGAATAACTAAACTTGTATTCATAGAATCATAGAATCATAG
>NW_009224737.1:3006-23254 GCF_000690835.1 Fulmarus glacialis | reverse complement strand
CCCCTTCTTAAATACATTATCCCAGAGGTCCTACCAGCATCACTGATGGGCTTAGCCTTGGCCAGCAGCAGGTCCGTCTTGGAGCCGGCTGACATCGGCTCTATCAGACACAGGGGAAGCTTCTAACAGCTTCTCACAGAAGCCACCGCTGTAGCTCCCCTGCTACCAAAACCTTGCCACACAAACCCAATACAAAGGCACATCACTGTCTTTAAGTATTGCGGCTCCACTAGATAATACTGTGCTACTACCCACATACATATTCATGTAATACACATATAACCTCAACATCTCAGTAATAGTAAAAGAGACTTGCAGAAATGCTTCATTTTCTTCTTTTTTTTCAGTTATCTGTCTTTGTGTGTTTAACAGCACTGTGCTGATCTTCAGTTTCATTCCTCAGTCTTTAGGAGTAACACAAAGTAACCAGAACTGATAGTCAGCAAACAGTAGTGAAATGTTTTCAAAGCAGGAGGAACAGAGAAGATATTTGTGATCATGTTTTTGACCTGTCCCAGTGACCCTGTGGAGCAGAGCAAAAAACTTCATGAAAGGAAATATTTGTTTTAAAAGGTCTCTGATTCCCAGGATGCTGTAGCAGAAATTGTAGGCTGTTTTTTTTTACAACAAGCCTCTTTACGGTGGTAACCGTATTCAGGGTGTAGAGTCTATTCTCGGTTTGTACTGATCTTAATCAGTATACTCATTTTAGTGCCTCACAGATCCTACCTAGCAAAATTTACTTTTCAGCATGGTCACACAGCTTTGGGTCAGCTAGCATGTGGGCATACACTTAGTTTGATGATGTTTCTTTAACACTAACTACCTTAGCAAGAAGTGTTGTGCATTTCTAAATGTTAACTTTCCGTAGTTACAGACACCAAAATAATCAATTCCATTTGCAGAATTGCAAATTAGAATAGTGGTATTAAATCACAGTAATCCTTCTGCTTTGATGTACACCTTCGTTATCCAGCAATAACAATCACCCTAGTAGGGAAGACAGTAACAGTAGATCTTCTGATGCTCACAGAGTTCAGCTACAATCTCTGAGTTTTAGCAAAGAGATCAACCCTTAATTCTCTGAAGCTGAATTAGAACATAAGACAAACTAGTTTTGTTTCAATACCCAGCTTCCTGAGATTTTTCTCAGTTTCCTTTACTTATAAACCCAGCCTGCCTGTGCCTAAGACCTTTCAATTCCATAATCCTCCCTCTCACTGTGTGCTCTGTAACCTCTGAATGCAAAACAAGGGACCTCAGCTGGTGATTCTGGCTGGCTGCTAAACAGTCTTCTCAAGCTCCTGTTAAAGTCCCCTCGTGTTAAACAGAAAATGCTCCCTAATTCACTTATAGCTACCTTAAACTTTAGAAAAGAGCATGGTGCAAAGAATTTGAACCAAATCCCTTCAGACTTGTATATTCCTGCAAAGATGTTTACGTTTGAATACATCCATAACAATTTTATAATTGGAGAAGAGCGTGGCTCCAAGCTAAGAGGAATTCCACAAAACTTTGGATCTGATTCATATCAGTCCATCTAATGGGCCAGAGAACACCTTCATGTCTGTCCCTCACTCCTGACCTTGAATATGAACACAGTCTAGCTGTGCTAGGCTATTTCTTTGTTTTACCTGAAAAATATTAGATTTGTTTCGTTTTCACCAAACAAGCATAAATCCTCAGCAATATCAACTAATAATGAGAGAGACCCAAGTAGAAACAACATTCAACAACTCAGAAAACAGTTAATGGACTTTGTATACACTGTAGGCCAAACTTTTTCTGTAAGAAAATTCTGCCTTCAACTAACCCTGTTTCCCATCTTTTCTCTCCCCTTTGCTGCATTTACTCATGACTGCCATCCCAAGGGCAATAAAAAAGGCTGATTAACATCAGCAACCTGAGGACCCATGGGCCACTTGGGAATAACTCTCAGAAGACCAGGAACAAGCAACATCTACATCACATCATAAGATTGACCATGGTCAGGGAAGTTGACACAGACCCCTGCTTGCCAGAGGTAATCTGTTCCAGTCTGAGTTTCCTGCTGCAAATAGTGAATGCTTTGCTTAGCTATTTATTAGAGTCAGGACATAGCAAATTCTTTGCAGACCCCACAATATGTTTTGAGCTTATCCTGACGGTGCTCTAAGATCTCTGCAGAATGGATCTCCAGAAATCACTGATGACTGGTCATTGTTAGAATATGAGTGAAAAAATTACGGCTGAATACAGATATCATGGTTTTTATTTCCAGCTTCTACAAGAGCTGAGAATTTGGATTTCTGGCTGACGAAGGGGATGGTTGAGTCCTTTTCACTCCCAGTGCGAACACTGAGGCAGACAGAGGTTCCTCTCTGGAAAGAGGAAAAACGCCATTTCCTTGAAAGTTAGAGGAGGTCAAAATTATACTTTTGCCAAGTAAAATGCAACTTTTTTGATGGATATTTGACTACCAAATAATTTTTTACCAAAAAATGCATATTCCTTAGAAAGAAGTTGTCTTCAGAAATGATGACACACTGTCTGGTGGGAAGCTTAGTTTGAAGGCTTCTGGCTTCCAGTTTTGGGGAAAGGAGATGATGCTACACAAGGTTTGTTTGGTCTGTTGTCCCTGAATAATGGTGTCCAGATGAAGCCCCAACATGTCGTACAGGAACATAAATCAGCAGAGTTCTGATAAAACATCAGGAGCGTTTCAAGTTTGGGAGTGATTTTCTGAACTATTCCTGTGGGGGAAAGAAAAAAGGTCCCTGCCTTGTTGATCTTTATCAAAACAACTTCACTAAGTTTCTTATTCTCAGCCTGTTCTGCAGTGATTGATTGCCTCTCTAGCTCTCTTGGGGGGCAGAGTAGTTAGTTCCCATGAACCTAAATGTCTTCAGAACTATCCCAAACTGTCTGAGAGTGGCCAAAGTACTCAGAAGTTATATACGAGAACCGATAGGCAAAGGTATCACAGGCACACATTTACACGCTTCACATACAGATGTAGAGTATGGTCACCTGGATCTCATTCTCTCACAAGACCAGACTGAAATACATTCATAGAAAATGCATGGAGGCATTTATTTAGTGACTGGTGGGCAGAGTATTTTGATCTGACTCATGCAGTCACTGGGGCACACTAATTATATAGGCTGACATTCCCCACAGGAAATGAGAAAAGAGTTGCCATCAACAGCTTACATACATATAAGATGTCTTTTTGCATAGAAGTATTACTTTGTTTGTGGCAGGACTAAAAGGATGTGGAAGTAAAAGGGTGGATATATTTTGCAAGATTAAAGCAAGGTATCTAGATTCAAGCACTATCTGTTTATGATTTTAAAAATACAAAAAAAGACTATCTTGATGCTTTCCTATGTCAGCAAACAGCTCTTTATCCTTGCTTTTCTTCCACTACTTACAAGGAAAAAAACCTCCTTTCTTACAGAGTAAAAGAAACAAGAATTGCACTGGTTTTAAACGTGGGAGAAAATGGAGAAGTTATGGTACATTAAAAATTTCCTGTGTAAAGGTGGCAGCAGTAGAAACAAGGAGAGGGTTAACTTCTCTGTGCTGTCAGCAGGCTTCCTTCACCCCACAGCGAAAATTCCAGAAGAGAACAGTAAGACCCAAATAACAAGGCAAATCATAATAATGATAACAAATAAATAACAATATTGAGACATATTCTAGTCATCTTTTTTGCCTTTTATTTTGCCAGAGGCATTCTACCTTTTCCTATTAAAATAAAACAAATAAAAAGCAGCAACATTCTTTATCTGCTTTGAAATTATTATTTAAAAAAATGGATCCCTCTCAGCAATTTTATTAAAATAAAGTTGAATATATTCTGCTTTTAAAAGTGGAAATGATTCTGTGCTTTTAATTTCTTTCTGAAGTAACAAATCGCACAGCACCAGAATGCTGCTTACCATTACTGGTCCTGGCCTTAGGGAATGTTACTTTATTACCTTTCCAAACCATACTTCAGAGGAATTAATTAATTGATGCTCTTAGCAGCCTCATCCTGACAAAAACATATGATACTCAAATGTTAAACATGGAAGCTAAGATGAAACTGTCAGGAGAAGGCTGAAAGTGGTTATTAATATGGGTTTTGATAAATATCTTCTCAGGCTCACACTGTGCCTCGTCTACTTTCATCTTGGAAAGTAGTTAATCTGATTGATGAAGATCCTGTTTCAGATTGTCTCCATGCTGGGTTTAATAACTGCATTTTTTTTTTTTTTCCTCCAAAAATAAAAAGTCCCTTATTGCAAGGCAAAAAAGCTTTGCACTGGCATGTTTTGCGATCATGTAAGAAGCCTAACAGTGAAACCCTTGGGTTTTGCTCTCTCCATGCTTGAACAGTGTTCCTTAATTACCACACCATCCCATACATGACAGCATCCAGTCCACTTCCTCCTCCCTGTGTGCTTTGCAAAGCAGACTCTGATAAGAAAATTGTCATACGCTGCTATTGTTAAGCCCTTAGGCTTAAAAGAGCAAGCTCATCATGGCATCCTATCAGGCCTCCAGCACAAAGGGGCAACACAGCAAGACAGTTTTGTGTCATTACTAACATTCCAGTGTTAAAAATGAACAAGTTGATTTTTTGTTATTACTTAAATTCTTCTATTATTGTTTTAAACATACAGTCACAGTTATGGTTGCTGAGTTGAATAAAAAGGTGTATCTCTGTCACAGAGTAACATCTGTAGATGTATTACCATGCAGTATGCAATTATTCATGTTAGAAGGAGCAAAACTTCAAAATACAGTATATATAAATTAGATAGACGAGAACTTCAAATATACAATGCTACTCTACAGACTTATTAAAAACAGGCAACAGGGCTTTTACTAATTAGTAAATCAGCTTTGGTTATAAATGTCATTGTAATGCATCTACAGAAAATTCTTCTGTTAATTTGAACCTTAAATATTTTCTCCGTGAATGTCCTGAAGTACAGTGAAAGGGTGTACCCCCATAGCTATTTCTGTAATCACAGCAATGCAGTTCCCCCTTCAATCTGTTCCCTATCCACTCTGCTACATTAAGATGACTTCCTCAGGCCATTGCTTTATCTATATCACCTCTCTTTTTTAATCCCACCACTGACTCCCCCTTCTCCATAATATTTAAAGTAAATTATTTCCTTTGTGTCCACACCTTAAAAAACAGACTGCAAATTCAACCCCAGCCTCCTCATTAGCCCGTTCTTCATTACCTTCCTAGTATCACAGAGTCACAGAATGGCTGAGGTTAGAAGGGACCCCTGGAGGTCATCTTGTCCAACCCACCCCTGCTCAAGCAGGGCCACCTAGAGTCAAGCTTTTGAATTTCTCCAAGGATGGAGACTCCACAGCCTCCCTGGGCAACCTATGCCTGATGCTTAGGGCACTGGTCCCTCTCAAACATCTCTTTTACTGAAATGACTGGAAAAGCTTGACAACCATTAGGTTGATGCAGTGTGGAGACCACTATCTGCCACACCAACCTGTATCATCCCACTGTCACTCTGAACTCCCCTGACTGACTCACATTTGTATAGACCTGGGTAGTGAGAGTTCTATTTTTAGGGAAACAAGGTCCCACAGCCAGAGTGCTGAAAATAGGATATATTCAAAACCTGCAAGGAAATGCCCATTAAAATGTCTTCTAAGTCACTAATTCTACAGCTAAACCTGGATAACACCGAGGGCTAATGTGTGGGTTGAAACCAAAAGGCACTGCAATACTGAGGAACAGGTATTTCATTGCATCCATAGCCTAGCCAAGATTACAGCCCTTTAGGAAATTGTCTGCAAAATGTTATTTTGTGTGAAAATACTGACTCATCAGAAAATAAATTTAGAAAGGTTCGGTTTCAACTGCCTTTCTGTTCCAAAAGCTATGTAATAAAAAGGGGGTGTTTGTGTGTTTTTATCTGAAAGAACCCTTTACTTCAGGTTTTAGTTGCTTTTTCTAATTAAAAAATGAAGTGAAAATATTTCTAAGTAATTGTAAAAAATTGTTCCAATTCACTGAAACTTTATTTATATACTGGTACTATGTAAATATTTTTGAGAGGGCTGTAAAAATGTTTTCCATCTATAAAGAATTACAGTACATTAAGGCAGAGCCCCTTGAAGTCTTCTCTCAGCAGTGTAGACAAACTCAATTTTGTTCCTGCAAGACCAAGGGGTCTACTGGGGTCAGACTGCTCCTTGTTCTAGCAGCTGGGGCCTTAGCAGACATCTGAGGGGATAGAGATGATGTGAATCTGTGTACACTGGAGAGAAAGCACCTGAAGACCCAGGTTTGCCATTCCTCGTAGTGGTAGCGAATAGGCAAGGTGAGAATTGAAACTAGACATCTATAAGAGGCAGGTGCTACCTTTCCCTGCATACCCAAACTCCTTACTGGTGGTACTGCAGAAACTGGTATGGCTTTCCAGGGCTGGAACACTGATAAAGGAGATAATAAAGGCACACAATATTTTGTTGTTCCCAGTTCTCAGCTGATAGGCAAAGGTATCACAGGCGCACATTTACATGCTTCACAAACAGATGTAGAGTATGGCTGAGAACTCTTTCCTGAAAGTTGATTTCTTGATAAACACATCACAATATAACATGGTTAAACGGTACTATCAGATTATGCTGCTCATAGCAATTCTAAATGTCACACAAGTGTCTTGGGTGCTGCACCATTTTAGGTGTACTTTCGTGGAGGAACAGCACACTAAACCAACTGCCAGCAAATCTAGAACACAAAATTTGCAGGGAAGGGCTGGAAATACTCAGGCTGCCTGTCTACATAGGAGCAGCTGGTGGATTTTCACTCCACATTGGCATTGTTTGTTTTGTTTTGTTTTGTTTTGATTTCGATAAGTTACAGAGACTGCAAGAAGGAGAAATGAGCTGATCCCAGGGGGGATATTTCATACTAAAATGGAAATAAAAGCACATTCTTCTTGCTTTAAAAAAAAAAGGAAAAAATAAAGGGTATTTTTAGTGCTGTCGAGTCAGATTTTCTCTTGTGCTCTGGCTTTTTATGGTTTCACAGTGGAAGGAAGGACAATAAGGAACTGTTTATCTGCCATTGGGAATTATCTTTGCATGAGTGTCCCAGTAGGAGCAAAGCAGATATGGATTTTGACATAATGGGCAATGTCACTCATTCCCATAGCAGGAGTGATAGATCATGTATTAAGAAAGCAGCATTAGGACTGGAATGAGATGGACTTATTCATTCATGACTGTAAAGATGACTTGCTGAATAGCAATATTTCACCCCCAAAAGAACACCCCCAAGAAACCATAAATGACTACATCATCAGAACTTTGCTCCCCAAATTCCTCATAGTCAGCACATTTTTGTCAACTACCAAAACCAAACTCATTTTTCAGAAGGGTATTTATAATGTGCACATATTAAAGAAGATGTCTTGCTTTTCTGAGCAGGGGGTGCTGGTTGACATCCAGCTGAACATGAGCCGGCAGTGTGCCCAGGTGGCCAAGAAGGCCAACAGCATCCTGGCCTGTATCAGAAATAGTGTGGCCAGCAGGAGTAGGGAGATGATCGTGCCCCTGTACTCGGCCCTGGTGAGGCCGCACCTCGAATCCTGTGTTCAGTTTTGGGCCCCTCACTACAGGAAGGACATTGAGGTGCTGGAGCATGTCCAGAGAAGGGCAATGAAGCTGGTGAAGGGTCTGGAGAACAAGTCTTATGAGGAGCAGCTGAGGGAACTGGGGCTGTTTAGTCTGGAGAAGAGGAGGCTGAGGGGAGACCTCATCGCCCTCTACAACTACCTGAAAGGAGGTTGTAGCGAGGTGGGTGTTGGTCTCTTCTCCCAAGTAACCAGCAACAGGACGAGAGGAAATGGCCTCAAGTTGTGCCAAGGTAGGTTTAGATTGGACATTAGGAAAAATTTCTTCACTGAAAGAGTGGTCAGGCCTTGGAACAGGCTGCCCAGGGAAGTGGTGGAGTCAGCATCCCTGGAGGTATTTAAAAGACGTGTAGATGAGGCGCTTAGGGACATGGTTTAGTGGGCATGGTGGTGTTGGATTAACGCTTGGACTTGATGATCTTAGAGGTCTTTTCCAACCTTAATGATTCTGTGATTCTATGATTCTATGACATGCTGGAGTTGATTCTCTTCTTACTCCTTCTTGAAAAAAGGACCAACTTCAACTGTCTTTTGGTGGGAGTTTGATATAACCCAAAAGAGAGATGTGGTTTCCTCCGCTGAAAACAGAAGTATGAGTGCTGTGAGTACTGTGGGGAATGAAAGTAAGCAAGGTTTCTCAGTAGGAGAGAGGCAGAAATGAGTAAAACAAACAACAACAACTACAACAACAATAACAAAAAGGAGGAATTTCCTTTAGGTGAGAAAGGAATTTTTGGTGGATGGAGAAAATAGATTCTTTGGCAGCGAAAAAACAGGAAAAGTTAGTAAAATTAGATATTTTGCATGCAAAATTTAAAATTATTTTCCTTGGTAGGTAGACGGAAGCTTTTTTGTGCTTTTCTTGGAATTTTTCTTCAAGCTGTGAATATCATCTTTCATGTGTGGAGAAGAGAGGGTGAGGAGGAAGTGGAAGAGGAGTGCTGATTCTATCCATGATGATTCACAGTGGAGAAATTATTATAAACCCTCCTCTTTCTCTCCATTAGCTACTGGTCGCCTTCTGTCTCTTTCCTATAGCACTGAATGGTATGTAGCAGAAGAAAGCTTAGTGAAGGATCTTCTCTTCACATTTCTTAACCATCCATATACATAGTGACTATCACCAGGCAACTAGTTCTTCCCTCCATCCTCTTATCTTCTGATTTGCTTTCTGTTTTATATAGTATCCTTACTTGCTCATTTTCCTCCCATACCAAGGCTGGTGGGTCTTATTGAACCTGCGAAAATCATACAATATAACTCAACTGCTCATCTTAGGATATAATCTTATAATCTGTCAGGCCAGTACTGAAGGGGCAAATTTCTTTTGTAAATGAGCACATTCCATTAATACGGTTAAACTCTGTCTGCTCACAGGAAAATTCATTTTGAGTACTTGGGTGTACTGAACCCTGCTATTTTGTTTCTTTGCTATTCCTACATTTAATACATAGAAAACAATCAGTCTTCAGGAACAATGAGAGCTGAGGTTTAACTTATTGGGGGGGAAAGAGATGAAAGGTCCACACCACCAAATTGTAGCTTCACAAAAAAACATGGTATACTGTTGGCAAATGACTATTAAGAAAAGCAATTTTAAGAATACAAATAGGTATCCAAATTAGCAGCAGCTCTGAGAAGCTGTAAGGATACACATTAGTTGCTTTAACAGCTATGGAAGAAACTGTAGGCCTATGTGTGTTGCTTTTGTTTGTATCAATCTCTGTGACTGTTAAAGGGATAAGTATGTCTGACAAGTTTCATTTCAAAGAAACCTCTTTGTGACTAACAATGAGTTGATCTCATTACCTGCTTCTTGTATCAGTCTGGTGAAAGAGTAAATCTGAAGTTCAATTTGTCAGTCTTTCTTCTTAATCAGTCTAGAAAAAAATGTCTTTAAACTAAAGTAACTAATTCAGGAAAAAAAAAAAAAAAGGAAAACTAGATGTTCTTATCTTTTGAAATCTGGGCTCTAGCCGGAAGCTACTTTTTTTTATTAAAATACCTTTTATCAGCCTAAGAAATTAACTAGTCTAGAAAGAACATTTATCAAAACTGCAGTTAGTCTCTGAAAAGCAGTTAGGTCTGAGCAAAATGAAATTAAATAAGAAAATTCAGTGCCACTGTGGAACATTCCCAAAAGCAGTTCATGGGAAAGAGAATATAAAAGCGCCAGTATACATTAAGTAGTTTAGTGCATACCACACAGAACAAGTCATTACATAATTGTAATTAAAGTTGCGTAAGTGTATTCCTACAGTATTATTGCCAAAGACCAAGAACCAAGAAACTTTCACTCATATGTGTGAGTCTCATTCACTGAGACTCATCACCTTCAGGTTTACAGACACCCACGATAGAGTGAATCAAAACACCAGATACTCTCTTGCTTTGCCACTATGTCTGCTACATCATCCCACTTTATACGGTATGACAATTTAAAGAATGTATTGGCTGGCATTAAGTCTTCTTGCATGAGCCTAATTCTGAGGCAACTGAAATTCATTGTAAAGGATTTCAGTTGCCTCAAAGTTTGAGAGCAAATGAGAGGTAAGACTCTCAAGAGTAGGGTACTATTCTCAAGTAGTAGAAAACACAGCGTGATCAGCAAAATAACAAAATCCCCCAGAAAATGAGGAACAGGGCAAGACAGAATGACAATAGAGAATGTAACAGCAAAAGATAGTGGACAAATTGGAAAGAAAAGGGTAATTTATAACATCAGCTGAAAGAACAGTGAAGTCCGAGAATCAGCAAGGTGAACTCAAAGACACTCAGAGTCAAGAAAGCACCTGAAATGGGAAGAGACTTAAAGTGTCTAAGTGCAAGAAGTCTCTCAAAAAGTATCATCAAAGAGTTCAAGGTGAGATTAAGCTAGAAATAGAAAATACAACATTTTATGTTAAAGTATTGTTTGTAGTGTTCAAAAATGATTATTCAGGGCTTCAAAGTTCAGGTTATTGGTTGAAATAAACAAATACGTATTTTCCCTACTTACTTTGTTGGACATAGGATATGCTTCAGTCAGATATTTCAGCTTTATTTCACAACCTTGAGGCACAGGAGAGGCTTTTCAGAAATGAAAGCTGAAACTCTCATGTTTTTACAGGAATTCAAAGGAACACGCTAGCTTCTTCAATTTTAACAAAAAGTGTTAAAAAAAATTGGCTTTGTGTTCTGTAATGGTCTAAAAAAGCGTGGGAAAGAAATACACATGGAAATGAGGTATGAGTAAAAATTCCATACAACAAAAAGAAAGTCTGTTTTGGGTGTGGGGGATCTGCTCAATATGGCACTGAGCAGTATCTGTCTGCCCCTAAGCATTGTCGTTGTCCTAGATGGGACTGTGTAGCACAGGGTTTAATTTGGTACATTTGTCCAGTACAGCTGGCTCTATCTCACTTGCCTTCAGCAAACTCTGCTTTCAGTTCGTGCTGCCCCATCACTTCACTGCCTGTGCTTGACTTAGGAAGCAAATTTGTCCCCTGGCCTTGGCACATATGAGTGGGAACTCCTGCTGGATCTCTTCTTTCCTGCCTGATCTTTAGCACTTCCCCCACCTTTTTTATATTACATCCCAAGACCTGCTGGGCAAAACCTAAGTAGGCATTTTCATTTGGATGTCCAATGATATTTTCTTCTATGAGCTTGGCTTTTTTGCCGAACTACGTCTCTCATAATAAACCAAGTTTATAGGGTTTCCAGTACCTTCCTGGAAATGAGGCAAGGATGAGGCTGGGATACATTAAGAGAAATGTGGCCCATACAAAGAATTGAGCCACTAGGGAGACTAGAAACAGGAAGCTCCAAGACTCTAATTGCAATCATGTAGTGATTGTCATCCCAAAATAAAATTTCTTCATTGCATTTAAAAATGAAGATATTTCAATTAAGGACAACTTTTCTTCTGATGTTCCTAAACTGGAAAAAACGCTCAACCAGTCACCTATCTTCGCACTGACAGTATCTTTCCTTGTAGCAACTATATGCCAGAAAGCATTTTGACAGAAAACTGCTAAGAAGTCCTTCCTATGAGGATAGGAATAAAAAAGTCTGTGAAAAAAACAGAATAATATAGATGGAAAACAGGTTTAAATGTCTATTTCCACAATTTTATTAAAAATTTGTTTGAATCAAAGACATGTTGGTTGAGAGAGATCCGTGGAGGTCATTTAGTCCAGCCTCTCACTCAAAGCAAAGCAAGTGACGTTGGTGATAGAGTTTCTTCTTCTTTGCCATGAGGAGCACTATGTTGATGCTTTCTTCCTCCTCCTCTTGGGACTGTGTCTCCACATTTTCTAACATGCTTTCATATTGTGCTCTTTCTCCATTGATCTTTAACTCCATGTTACATGCAAACTTACGATATCCAGAGTGCCAGAGATATGCTGGATGTTTGTTCTTTGTTCTCTTTTTATCCCTAAAACTGTTTTTTCCCTGCTCCAAAGGTTACATTCCATTAAATGACCATTAGTTTATAGAGCTGGGATCTTCAGTGTCATCTCCCGACACATCAGTGTGTGTCTGTATTCCCCTCTTCTGCATCCTGTGTTTGCCTTAGCTGATGTTTATCTTCAGATCCTAGACACTTGCTATTTAGTGATAACTGCTGCTTTTATTTTTATTATTATTAAGACAAAATTATTTTCCTGAGAGTTGTAAACAATACTTTCATGTTACTACCTAGGTTTCCTCCACAACTTAAAAGGCTAGATGCCTGTACTTATTCTCCTAGGAAACATGAAAAATAAAAAAGATTTTTTTTAGTATTACATTAGGATTCTGATCTGAGAGAAAAGGGAGGCTGACTCGTGATTTCTGAATGCTGAACTCCTGAGATTGGCCGTAGTGATGATTAGGAGAAATGTTCCTCAGAGGCAATAGCAAAAAAAGAAAAGAAATGATTGTATGTGGTTAATTTATAAGTATGAGAATGAAACAAAGATGCAGATGGTGAAGAAATATAAGGGCAGGAGAAACTGGATGAACATCAATGTTTACAGGAATGGTGATGAGGGAGAAAGAAACAAGGGTGATAATGGTAAGTGAGGAACATTGTCTGTGGCAGTCAATACTCAATGCGAGCAGTTTTCAATCAATATGCAAAGGAGCAGCTAAAGTGGCTACAGCACAACGCTCAGTGAAGAAGTTAAAATGGCTGCAGCACATACAGTGTGCATTTGTTAAAAAACAGTTGAAGTTGTGCCGTCTACTGTGACAAGAAGAAGCAAGAGGCAGGGGGCAGGCAAACAAAGGTTAAGTGAATAAAATGTGATTGATTATTAACAAGGCCAGCAAGCAGGTGAGAAGCAAAGGCAGTTAAGACTGAAGGATGAAAAGCACTGTTCTTTGTAATGACAACAGAAAATGCTGAACACAAACACACACCTGCAGCCCTGCTCTGCTCAGGGCACATCCAGCCTTGCATGCACCAGAGGAGCTGCAGAGCTGCTCAGGCAAGCTGTAAATCTCCCACAGCAATACTCCATCCTTCTGTCCGTGTCTCTCTAACCACTAAGAAGATTTCCCTCATGCAACTTCTGTCTTCTTCCAGACATATCCTCAACACTCATACAATCCCCACCTTTTTAATCGTATATTAGAGTGGTAAGTAGGAACTATGACTACCTGCCACCACCGTATACATTCGGTACTGCTAGCAGTAATGCCCACTCTGCTTTTTCAGATCCTTTCACTATACAGTGCTTTGCTATTTCTTTGGCCTGTTCTTTGTCCAGACCTTTACTTTCCTTTGTTACCTCCACTCATGGAGCTTATTTTTGTTGTAACATGAGCAACTTGCCAATGAAACTGAGAAGGGCACCGTACTCACAGCACATTGCAGTCAGCCTAGAAATGCAGAGAAGAGTGGAAACATTTGGTCAGAGTCTTTAGAGAAAAGGACAGCCACTACTAGACTTCCTCCAGCGATACCCTGACAGTTTTCTCTTCTGGTTTGTATTTGTTTGTTTGGGGTTTTTTGGAGAGGGGGTAGGGGTTTTTTTTCAGGTTATGAGTAAATTGAGACGATTCCCAAAGGAGATATATTATGAAAGGAAGGTGAACAGGTACAATCAATTATATTAGTATTCTACAACAGGATCTATCAAGAGGTTTGTGACCCGTAAGTCGTACACCTTGTTTGTTTAACAAGATTGGCCAGGATGGCTGAGCAGTGGTGGTTTCTCAGCATCATCAGGAATCTGAATATTACCCTTTGAGTAGCTGAACAAGCCAATGATCCATTCTGAGAAAAAGGATAGTTATGTTTAGTCTGTGATGGACATAGCACTTACGAAATTACAGTACCATTTTCTGCCTGGATGCTGAAATTCTACAACACATTACACATAAGTACAATATATTCAAAACCAAAATAAGGCCCTGAGCTTCTCAGCAAACCTGACTTAGTTTGTCCATAGTAATTTGAAGTGGAAGACATTAAGCATAGGAAAAATACTGTACATATGGCTAAGAAGGAATCATGCAAAACTTGCTGTCTCTGGCTTGAGATATTTTTACACTATGATATTATAGAGTTACATATTATAGATTATGTATCACTCCTATTACACTCCTGCAATAGTCAAACAGTAGATCGCACAATCCAGAAACACATATTTTTCATAGGTATGCTATCCTTGCAAACATGTTTCAGGTAGAAATAACACCAGAAAATTAATTCTGAGGTTTCTTTTTTTATTATAAACCAACTTAATTATTTTTGTCAAAAAAAGAAAAAGGAGACGACTTTTGTACAGTCCCTCAAAATTCATTGTTTTCTTAAAATCCTATAGCTTGAAAAAGTCTTTTTGTTAAATCTACACACAATCATGTTGTTCTCTAGCAACTTTTATGAAGTTGGCATTTTTCTAGGGAAATGTCCATGAAAGTATATAAACTATGTATTACTTTCAAAAAATCTTTCTTGTAAAGAAAGGACAAATGAGCTGTTTCTGTATGCTATTTTGGTACAGTTACTCTCAGATATCATTATCAGCTAAAATGGCTATTCCACATGATAGGTAGATTTACCTATAGACATACAGAGTTCTGCATATAACTCCATAACTACAAAAAGATATAGGCATCTGTATTCAGATAGATAGATACTATTCTGTCCCCTATCACCTGTAAGTGAAGAAAAAAGAAACAGTGTATAATTTAGAAGAATAAATATTAGTTGTTTTCAGAATATCACAAGCTTACTATTGAATTTTATGTTTTCCATAACATAAACAGCAGGAGTAGAAACACGTGAATAAATGAAGGGCAAAACAGCACTTTATAACAATAAGTGCACGTTATGTTATGTTAAGGGGAAAAAAGCCTAAACAAATGAATTTAGAATAACTGATTTTGAAACAAAGTTGTTAACATTCATTTATATCCAAAGGAGGAAATTCATACATCTTAAGGAGCTATTTAGCAGAGCTCCATACAGGTGTGTTTACATCTACAGACGTTTGAAAGCCCTCAGTAATGATTTTCAAATCCATTTGCTAATCTCACCCGCACATTGGACAGAAGGTAAGAGTCTCCAAGATAACTGATAGAAGAAAAAGACAGCATTGGTGAACAGTGACAGAAGAATAAGGGCTGCTTTGGAGATATTGCTGCTCACTGGGATTTTGTTCAGCTGAGAGCCATTACAAGCTTCACAGCTGTAGGAAGTCTACAGTTGCCATTTTCACCTTATTAAACATCACAGAATCCAACTGCAAAACCCAAACTCAAAGGAAATCCAAGTTGATTATTCCCGCTTACAGAGCAAGTTTTCAGAGATCACTGCTCTTTATTTATTAACATGATTATGGATTTTTGCAACCTGAGCAAAAGTAACTTTTTGACTATTATGGTACTAGCAGTAGTGACTTTACGATGTTGTGAGGAGGTGAAGAGCTCTACATAGAGGCCAGGGTTTTGCAGGATGCTGTGCTACAAAGGGGAGCCTTCCCTAAAGGAAATGCTGTGGAAAAGGACTTGGAGAAGAACAGATTGAACTCCCATTAGGTAAAGTTCACAAGTGAAGAAGGAATATAACATAGTCAGCCTCAGTGAGAAACTTTTATCTACACAATCAAGTGTGTTGATTACTGGGGGAGCATTTACTTCTGCTTCTGCATGCCCACAAATTAATAATTGTAAACTTCAGCTTACAGTTCTATACCCAGCTGCTGTGGCATGGATTAAGATGCTGGAGTGTAAGGATCTAGACTTTATTCAATTTTTGTCCATTGTGTTTGAACAGGACAGAAGCTGTACTTTGAAAAGGGATTGGGAAAAGGCGGTTTCATGTCAGCTGATAAGATACAGAAGGGATGAGAGGGAGTTTCCCGTGCTCATCTCTGTGGGTCTGAACTCTTTACACAATGTGAGAAGGTGACAGATTAAAAAGACGTTTGTGTGAGCTGACAAGGAAGAAAATTATGAAACCAGAGGTCTTGAGATATAATGCATTGATAGATAAGCAATAAGTAGCTATGGCAATCTCAGTTCATTGCAGAAGACATAAATCAGAAAGACCTGATTCAGTCAGGAAATATGGAGGTGCCATGCAGCACAGGAAAAATGCTGTGACCTGTCATAATGTCAGAATTATTGCAAGGTAGAAAACATGGAGCTGACCATGAAGAGTACTTGGATGCTATGGGACAAGCAGGCAGGTTTGGCAAATTCTCTCAAGTACTGGGGTATACAGAAGGAAGTCCTGCCAAAGCACTCCTCAGGAGAATGCACTGATTATTAAGCCTAGATGAAAGCTACCTCTGCATCTCCGTATCAGTTTCAGAAACTTAACCTTGTCTCCCTTTTCCCACCTTCATCTTTCCCAAGATGAAAATGCTCTGTAAATTCAATTCCAATTCAAAAACAGTTTTTGAACAGCAAAAATCCCAATTTTCCGTTTCCTGAATGTTTTTTCCAACCTTGTTCTTTTGCAAGCATATAGTATATACATGTTAACAAATGCTATGAAGATGGGATAATATAATTTCCTCAGACTCTAAAGGGAAATATCAATTATCTCTGAAGCAGTAATATTGGGTTTGGGAAGGTATGTTTCCTTGTCATTTTTAATTCCCTTGGGCAAGATCTCAGCATGTTCCAGGTAGGATTTTCTGTGAGGGCCATATTTATATGGGGTATATGGGCACCTAAGGAAGAGTAAGATTCATAATGACGTTTATAAAAGCATCCAATGTAATGGTGGATTAAAATAATAAAACCTAAGCTGAAAAGCATAAAATGTGAAAATGTAACTCTCAAGGTATTTAAATGCTCTAAAAAGTCTGAACTAAAGTGACTTTAGAAGCACACACCACATGGAAAAATCAGTGGGCCTTCTGTTCCTATGTTATTTATGAGCTTAAGAAAATTCCACCTTTAGCAACTGTCACTTTTTGATTTTGACAAAAAATATAAATGCCCCAGTTCTAGAAATAATTGCAACCTCATCTGATGTTTTAAACAATCTTGAGAGGAAAAGATCGCACAGATATTTTTGCTTGTTTTCACTAATTTTGCTGTATTAAAAAAGAAAATAATTAGATATTTAACACCATTCTTCTGGTCACCTAGGAGCAGTGGCTGCCAAACAGTGTTTGATAAAGCCAGTGAGTCGACTGGGCTGTTTCAGTGTTCATTGATGACTGCTACCCATATCAGTGTCTATAGTTACTGCAGTGAATTATTACTCTAACTAAGACAAAAATAATGCTAATGTCCCAGAGTTCTGTTGCAAAGTAAAATGAGTGAAGAGCCATCCTTATGTTTGGATCCTATTTGAAATGTAATTCATGACATTTTCCAACAAAAGTTGCAATTAATGTCATGGACGTTGCTGTCATTGCATCGCAAACACTTCGTTTCTTGTCTGTCAAAATCAGAGCAGCTGTCACAATTCAACTAAAATTGAAAAGAATTGTAATTAGAAATCCCTAGTTTATAAAATTTCCAGTATACTTTAGCTAAAGTCAAAGTAGTAATTTTACAGATTTCAGTCAGAAATGCAGTCTTCAAACTTTTTAAATAGAAAATGTTTTTCTCTTCTGCTTTTCTGAATTCCGGGTGTGATTATGAAAAATGGAAGTTAGCTGAGATTAAAATATTACTGTATATCCCCAGTATTAGAAAGTAATACTGTGTATTTTTTTTTAAATCATGTACTTATTACCTATAATCCTCTATCCCTTAAGTCTTTTCTATGTATAAAGTTGAGGTATTTACTATAGAACCAATAAAATGTAGTGGGCATGTTAAAGAGGCATTTGGAATCAGAGACTGAGTTTGCATCATAGTTTTTTAGGTCCTCAGAGAGACAGATTCCACTAGAAAGTTCTTGTTATTAAAAAACATTGAATGATCCAGAAAATTACCTGATGCAGCAACAGCCCCCACAAAGCTACTGGTTTTGGGCAGAATAAGGAGGGAGAATTAGTTTTAAGCCTTTCAACCAACCCACAGATCTCTACAGGGGCTGTTCTTATAGCAATATTACACAATATCTGAAAAGCTTTTCAGCTGCGACTGGCTTCATTCATTTATTAAGAGGGTTTTTTTAATTAGTCTAAATGACATATAATCTGGACAACCATGAGACTTAATTCTTCAAAAGAATATATTTTTCAAGAAATTCTAGACTTTTTTTTTGCACAAACTTTGCAATTTTTTCTGCTTCTTAAAAAAATCTTCTTAAACTTTATTCCTTAGCAGAGACATTATTCAGACAATTGCTTATTACAATTTGCTTATCTCTAATCCCAAGAAACTCACCAACACATTTCTTACAGAGTAACAAATAGATACATGAAAATATCAACAGTTGGACCTCTGTCCCAAATTTCTGCAGAAAGATAACAAGGCAGTTGAATAACCAGGGAGTTAAACTTATTCATGAGCAGACATAAATAAGTGGACATAAATTAAGTTTGTTGAATAAATTATTCACTCTTAATCATTCTTTTATTTCCAGTTATGCTTGATTTGTTTCCCATTTGAATGTCTATTTCATCTTTTTTAATAAATTTACTGTCTCCTTTTATAAAAAGGTCAATATTTTCAGAGCTAGACATCTGAAGTAAAAGCACACTGAGGCATCCAAATAAGTGACCTGATTTTTAGAAACGTTGAGACTCAGCTCCCAGTGTGATCAATATATATTGATTCTACATACTACATTCTCTTTATGCAGTTGAAAACATACCAATATTGCCATTCAGTATTTCATCAGGAAGCTATAAAAAAATTCTCAGATATCTGTGTTATTGACAAGCTAAAAGTAAGTGTCAAACTATAATTCCAGTGGTGTATAGTGTTAGTAATACTCAACATTGATTTGCAGAGTTTGAATTAGAGAATTTATTTATGTACTCTCTGACATGCAAAAAATGTTTTCAAACTGAATGCTATAGATAAGGGCTTAAAAACTGTCTCTGACCTCTCAGATAGTTCACCTGAAATCTTCTTTCTTAGACATGTAGTTATTAACAGTACATATTTATATCCTACATTTTGTGTAAGAACAGTTTCCCTGTGAAGCCAAGCCACTGATCCTGAAAGGTTTGTTATGTTCTGTTCATATCATTCTTATCATCCTGAAAATGCCATAACTTCCCTCACCTTAAGGCTCTTACTGGATTATAAACTGGAAAAATCGACATCCTATCTCTGTTAACCTTTGGCAAAGCTTGAGGAACTATTCCTTGCTCGTGAAAAAGCCATCTAATTGCTAATCTATAAGCCTTTTAATATGCTTTACGTTTTGGATTGATCTATTGCCAGCTGACCCAGCAGTGCCCATGGCTATATTAATCCTGTTATTCACATGTTCCAATGGAACTCTTTAATGAAGTCTGAAAGGCTTGCATACTACTGATATTAAGGATGGTTACACTTGTATTGCACCTAATTATGGACTGTTCTATTGTATCACCTAATTGTGCAAATTATGTTTTTTCCCAAGGCATAATTTATTTTGATTACAAGCTTTATCATATTGTTTTCATCTGTGTTCTTTTTTCTGGGGAGGGATGACTTATTTACAGCTTCAATGCTAAGGTTTTAATATACTAATAAGCATTACATTGTTTGACCAGACTGAAAATAAAATTAGCAAGATAAACAATGATGTTTTGAAAAATAAGAGTAATAAATAATAATAGTATCTTGCATATTTAGAATTTAACCTGAGGATTTAAAAACACTCTAAGAAAAATACAAATTGCTAGGCCTTAAAATACTCTTTTAGGAAAGTATATTTAACGATATTATAATTTTGCAGAGAAAGAAGTTAATGAAGCATGTTAATAGTAAAGACACTTTACTATCACCTGCCACAGTTCTTTAATCTTGACTCTTTGTCATTCTTTCTTGCAGAAAGGAACAGTAAGCTTTGCATTGACTACTCTTTAGGAGTTTGAAGCAATTCACAACTGTTGAGACTGATGTAATCACTTTTAGTGTCCCACACTAAAAAACAATCTATCTTTTCACTCCATGCATTGCACAGCAAGTAAAACACATCATCTGTAAGTACTGCATCAGAAAAAGTTTCCAATCCAACCATCTGTAATACAGTGCAACTTGGAAAATAAAGGCCCCTA
>NW_009224737.1:0-2975 GCF_000690835.1 Fulmarus glacialis | reverse complement strand
CCCTACACTGATGCCCTTCACTGAGTCTTATTACGGTTTGGGTCATGTATCTCCACAAAACCTGCCCTGCAGTTACAAGAGAAATCACTTACCCTTCATGATGCCATAGGAAAAATAATAGCCTGCCCTCTCAGAAAATCACTCAAACCGATTGTCACATGTGTTATTCTGTCAACCATCCCAAGAAATAAGAGCATCAGGAACAGAATCTGTCTCTTCTAAACTGTATATCTCTGCTATGTTAACATCTTATCCCAGCTTGGCAGTAGGCTCCATTTGTTTTGTATTGGGAATTAACATTTTATTATTAACCCTTAAAAATTAAAGAAGATTAAGGATGTTGTAATATCTCAGCTGCTGAGTGATCAGCAGAATACACGTGCTCCTCATTGGCAGAAAAATAAATATCAAAGCCTCAGCTGAATAGTAACCTTCAGCTACCTGAGCTTTCTCTCTTAGATCTGTCTCAAAATACTAAATCTAACCCACAAAGCATAACCTTAGACAAGTAATGTGACGGTGGAGTATTGATTACTTTCTTAGCCTTACTGAATCTTATGTATTGATATAGAAATATAGATTCACAACAACATACACTTACTATAGCCAGCTTATATTACACAATGTTATGCAACTGGCTATTTGCTTTTGCTTCCTAAACACCAGGGAAAATGAGGATGTGTCCATGTTGTCTCTGAAATATTTCATTAAGGTTGTCTAATTTGAATCCCACTTAATTATCCAATATAATGGCTACAGGTACTCTACTCATAAACAAGAGTCACACGTCTAATTCAGGATAATATTTTAAAATCTACTACATTGTTGGCTTTGGGGGTCATAATTTTAGATAAACCAATGCAGCAGCAATTGTACATTACTCAGCATGTATGTGCTTTCTTGACAAAATACTGGTCTCACAAAAATCTCTAGGAAGAATAATCCCCTCTGGCAAGCAGTGGTGCTCACTTTGATTTTGTCTTTTTCACAAGGCAGTTGCTTTCCCTAGATACTCTGCTCAATCCCTCCATGGGGCTTTCTATAGACCATTCTTCTTTCCCCTCTGCACATGCATCTGACTTTCCTTACAAAGCAAATCAGAGAGACTGAGGAATTCAGTCTGTCTCTTCATGGTATCAGGAATTCAGGACCTATCTCAGAGGATGTGTGTCCTGCAGCATAGACCCAGCCAGCATTTCCCACAACTAAGAGGCCAGGAGCAACTCTAAGGTAATTTCTCATGCTATTTTGCCTCCCTTCCCTATGCGGTAGGAGGTAACTATGCAACCCCTCTGAAACACTTCCCACATTGCAGGAATCACCTAGAAATGAGACATATGGCGCTTAAAGAGACTTGATAAGCCAGAATTGGAGACTAAAAATCTACCTGGGGTTGCACTGCAACCCAGCTACCCACTCTGAGCAATCCTTTGCATTACCAGCAACCTCATTGTCATTCCAAGGAACAACTGTCTGAATTAGGTGTGATTCAGCATGGACAACAGCGTAACAAACTAGGACACAGAGTTGGTAAGACATATAAGTGGAAAAATAAGTAGTTCAACTAAGGGAAATCAATAGATTATTCAACCCTTGGCAATATATGCTATTAGCATAAATATGCTCATTAGTCTGCTAATAGACTTATCAGCCAAAAGCATTTTTCCCTTTAGGAGCATGAACACCACAGAATGTAAGAGAGTCTCTAACTCATTGTGTCATCTTAAAAGAAGAGAACTGTGTCAATGTTGGATATATTTCCTTTGACCAGTATTAGCAAACACTCATGAAATTGAAAAAAACCCCCACCAAAACAAACGAAAAAAAAAAACTGGCTATGCAGGACATCAGCATTGCTCAGTTGATACTTTAGTTGAAATTTGCTTGACTAACTCCAAACAGGAAACCATTAAAGCAGCCATTAAGAGGATAGAGAACGAGTTAGGACAATGTTATAAATCAGGTAGGCTGAGGGGCAGGTTATGAAAGGCCCATAAGATTCATGGATTGAATGCAAAAATGAAAACCATGTGGGGAAATATATGTAGAGGTTGGTTTGTCTTTTACTATTTCAGATTCCTGAGATCCTGACAAAATCCTTTATGTCTTCCATTATTAACATTTCAATTTCTTATCAGCTCATTTGGTTAATGTATTATCTTGGGGGGGGGTGGGAAAGGTGGCTAAGATTTTAGTTTTGGAGGGAAGGAGAAGAAGGAAGAAATGATTCGTGTAAGCTTTGATTTTGACTTAATGATACTGATTATCACTATCAGTCTATTTCCATATTATTTCTAAGATATTTGTGATAGTTTATAGTTAGCAGCTGTATTTGTGTATAACTGATCTCCTAATTTCTCTGGGTCTTGCTGAAGTAAATTGGCACAGATTTACTTGCATCTTAATGTCTTTTTTTTTTTTTTTGGTCAAATACTTTTAAACCATTTTTAATTGCTCTCAAGAAATCATCATTTACTTCCATAAGGAGTAGTAATAGTTCCCTCATTTTTTAAAGTTAAAAATGAGATGATCTTTTCTTTCTGGGAATTAATGAATTTTTAACTCTGCAGGTTGTCAATTTGTAGTTTGGATGCTGCTGAACTAGGCTCTGAACATCTCAGCAAGAAGGCTTTATAACATTCCTGGTTTTTATGATACAGTTAGAGAATCTGAAAAGAGTGAAAACGATTCAGTTACTTCTGCTAATATATTGATGAGCTCTCTTAAAATTATCAGATTCACAAGTATGTTAGACATGCTGTGTTATTAGGCTAACTTTACTCCGGGAATTGGCTAGTAGAGCTCACTGCAGCCATTAGCTCCTGACCTCCTGCCTTGCAGTCATTTTGAAGTTTTGAACAAAGTTTCCATTATATGTAAGATTATGAAATCATTTTTCTGTTGTTTGCTGGATTACATCTGTTATCTTATTACAGAAATATGTATGTTATGGTTTAATCTGGCAGGCAGCCAAA
>NW_009224736.1:608-7124 GCF_000690835.1 Fulmarus glacialis | reverse complement strand
GGAGGCCCCCGGGGGTCCCAGCCCACAAGGGTGCCTTCGCTCTGTTGTAGAGGCACACGGCGGTGGGAGGCTGGGATGGCCGCCCCCAACCAGCTTGTGTGGCCGGGCCCCTTCCCTAAGGTGCCCCATGAATGCAGATTTCTGCCCTCTCTCTTCATGCCCTGCCCCACGCTAAGTGCCCAGATTTTTCCTTCTGTGTCCTGCCAGGTCTGGGGCACGGCTTGTTAGGCCTCCAAATGATTACCTGCAGTAAGTGGCTACTTGCCCAAACCATTAAGCCAGCTCTTTGCTGGAACAATTTTAGATACTGGTAATGTAAGTGGTATCACTGGAAGCCTGAATCAGGTTCACTGTCTGCGGGAAGTGCTTACAAGGTGCCGGGTTCTTTCTCTTTTCAAAGTTTGTCTTGGTGAGAAGGGAAGGACAGCAAACAGAAGTGCCAAGCAGGGAGAGGAGGCATGAAGACTCTTGCTAGCATGGATGTTAAATGTGGCATGCACACAAGGCTTTGGTAAGATTGGGCTGCAAAGTGAAGGAGCAGATTTTCAAATCATGAGCAGGAGATGCTCGCATTCTTACAGAGTCTGATTTAGCAAGGTGTTTATTTTTGTGAATGATTTGTGGAGCTTTTCAGGACCTAGTAGCACATCCCTTTCCTACAGAGAGATGTCCTAAAAAATTTACAGGGAACAGAACTGGATACTTTTGTCAAGCTTTAGGGGCAATCCTATGCTATGTTATATTTCATTTTATCTTAAGTAAGTACTACATTTCTAAATGTATTGTTTTCACCCATTCAGCACACAGGAATCACAATATATCTATCACAATATAAGACATTGCATTATCCCACATCTGTGTTTTAGGAAGTCGCCATCAAGATCTGCCTTTACACAAGAGTTTCCACTAAATTATTAACATGCTGACAGATCATGTTTTTATTATGGTATCATGGAAATCAGGGATGGAAATACAGAATAGATCATCTCCTGGGGGGAGGATATGGGGTGAACAGGATAATTCCATAAACAATAATCTCTGAGGCGGTACCAAGCCAAACTTTAAGTCTAACTCCCATTGGGATTTTATTCCATCCTCTCTAATAGATCTTGCCAAAGGAAAGCTTTCCATCCAGTTACTCCTAAGCACTCCTTTTTAAATTCCTTCCCACTACCTACAACAAGATTTAGACCATCTCAAGGAGCTACCTTCTCCATAGTTAAACTCTTTGACACGTACAGTAGGAGAGAAGGAGGAAGAAAAACAGGGAAGGCAGTTATCAGTTTCCATATTCTGGCTTTCTTTACTCACAGTCTAGAAGTGACTCCACACTTTAAAACGTTTTGGAACAGTCTCAGAGGGAAACAGAAGAAGGGGAGAAGACAGCATGTTGCTGGTTGACTGGATATGGTCCAGAGGAGAAAAGCAAAGGGAAAGCTTTTGGGGTGGGGATAGTACCAGTCTGAAATAATTTACCACTGTTTGGGGTTTCTTGGTGTATCACCATTATTGGCGATGTTTTTTTTATATAAGAATTCCAGTACTTCTCACTCCCGCTTGCAGATGAATGCTGCCTTCCATCTCTGCCTGGCACTGCGATTAGCTATCACTGAGGTAGGCCTCAAGGAAAAAAGCCTAATATGGTACACGAGAGTGCTGCTATTAGTTCATTTTTAATGCTCTGGAAAGTAACTAATTTCTAAGCTGTTACTCATTTAAATGCTACCCACTTTCAGTGACTTTGGTAACTTCTTCTGGATAGGCTTACGTGAACTGTTTTCTTTTGGTGGACTTATGTCACCAAACTTAAGCAAGTGGCAGTCGGTATATCAAGTCCCAAGTGTTTTCATTAGAAGAGAAGGTGATCTGAAACTTGTGAAGGTAAAGAGGAATCCTTACATCATGCTCGGTGATCCCTCACTGTGGGATTCCAGAAGTAGGTCTTGGGACCTGGCGTTAAGGCCCTACTAAATGCAGTTGTACTCAGAGATAGACTTGAGGTGTTTTCAGGCTTATGGATTTGGACTGGGTATTTGCCTCACATGAGTCAATAACTGAAATCATCAGGCAAAAGACGTTCAATAAATATAGCTCAGTTTGCAAACACTTTACTTTTTGCTTTATTTTTTAAAGCATTACCAGCCTAGCCTGTCAGTCATGTTCACAAAGGACCATTCACGGCGGTTTTCAGTGACTAGTTGGTCTGAATGCAGCATATTTTAAAGGGATATAAAATTAAAAGTTCAGAGGAGATAGAAATAGCATTGGTTAAGACAAACCCGCCTCTGTACAATACACACTGCACAGACACAGCAAATAACCAAACGCAACAGTCGTTAAGACCTAGAGAGGTCTTACATTGCAAGTTTGCTTTCTCTTACTTTTTTGTCACATGGCTGACTCAGTTTAGAGCTATTTCACCCAGCGATACCTAACCAATACTTAACAAACAGTACAATGAGAGAATCGATTCTCTTTCATGCAGTGCCATACTATCACTTTTCCCAAGCAGTTTGTAATTTTTGTCTTGTCTGTCTTTATGAGGTGACTTATAACACAGCATTCCAGATATTGTAGACATCTGTATCATTAAAGCCTAATTCTTGCTAAAGCCCTCTCCCCACTCAAAGCAGTTATTTTGGTATGTGTCCCTGAACTGTGAATACACTCCTGCACATCTTGACAGAATACTTAGCATTTGTATAGCATTTGGTTTTGTCTTCAAAGTGATTTGCTAGCATGAGCTAATGTATCCTTACAACACCCAGAACAGTTGGTAAATTTTATTATGCTCATTTTATAAATTGGGAAACAGCAGCAGAGAGGTGAAGAGCCTGTTCTATCATCTTTATTACTGCCTTAATCCCTGGCTAGTTCCACTGCTTTCAGGGGGAATTCTTGCACGGTAAGATACTATTCGATATGACCAAAAATCACGGTGTCTTCCACTAAGTGATTCGGGCAAGGCCTTGGGGAGAGTTTAGTGCAGGTTTAGAACTCAAGTATCTCTCTCACACACACACACACACACACTTTTGCTTCACCCACTTTCCCAATTTAAAAACAAAACCCAGAACTTGCCATCATATCTGTCATTTTTCCACCCCACAAGCTAATTTACAGTAGCAATAATAATCAAGCAGACCCACTGCACTGACATTACATACAAGTTGACACATAGCACAAAGAAAACTTGGAGGACTGACGCAGTTCGCAATTTCTTATGCTATGAAAATGACCACCTTTTTGATCTCATAATTTAACAATTCAAAGGAGGGGGGTGAAAGGCACATTTAAAAGTTTCATATGAAATTCAGCACTACCAGGAAGGTGGTACTAAGTCAGTTTCAAGAGACAAAGCCATGTCTCTGTTTTGTTTTTTTTTTGACTGTTGTTCTTTCAGCATGAAATGTGTACTCTAATTTCACAACATTCATCTTTGTATTTTCACAGAACAGATGAAGATCCGTTCTATCTAGAGAGGCCTTGCTGAATTTGCTGTTAAGTTGGAGGGAACTGCGTGTTCTCACCTTCAAGAATGAAGTTATTTTGTCCACTTTGCCTTCTGCAAACACCTCATATTTGTCCAACACATATGGCCACCAAGTCCTGATCCATGTCTCCTCATAAACCTTAGCTATCATCGTGTAGTGGCATTTTTAATAGTAAAAACATGGTGGCTTATTTTGCACAGTTTGAGCCTTTACCGATTTTTAGAACTGTGAATTTGTTGAATGGATTTTCAAGCACCTCTCTGTTGAGAAGGATGGAAGTGTTCAGGGTAGCAGCTATTGCTCAAGATGGAGAGGGGGAGTGCACAGAAACCTCCTCCATCTCCTAGTGGCAGCAACTCTGATTCTCCAGCACTTTTCCGCCCCTACCCTGTCTCTGCTCCAGCTCTTTCCTCTCCTCCTCTATTCTTACAGCCGGAATTTCACAACTACCTTGCTCCTGGGAGGTAAAATCCACTGTCCCTAACCCAGCTGAGAAAGCATGCACCTGCGTTAGCAGTGTCCGTGGCATCAATGGGATGAAACTATAACTATGTTATGTTTTGTAAAAGACACAGTGGGTCATTCTGCTCACAAGTTTCTAGGTACTTAAACACTAGCCCAGTGTTAGAAGAAGGTCAGTACTGAGAGTTTCCATGATGTGTGTATATGAAACACTATATGCTTGAAAAACAGTTTGTGGTACCTTGGGTAACCAAAAGGGCTGGAATAGGAGAAGAGAGCCTGCAAAGGTCTCTTGCCCTCAAACATTGCCGCTCTGGGCTTTGTCCCTGCCATTTTCCATGACACTTTCTCCCAGCCAGGACCTGTTTTATTTATTTATTTATTTATTTGCTTTACTTCTATAGCCCTCTTCCTTATAGCCTCCTTCACACACCAAAGCCTGTACTTAACGGCAAGACACAGAGGCCCATTCTAGGCCCCTGGGGGACGCTGGCAGAGTCTGTGGTAGGAAGGGAGCTGCCCTGCGGGGAGTGCCGCCAGCACAGGGCTCTGTTGCCCGCTCCTGGCGCAGCGTCAGGCTGGGAGGTGGGCCGGCGAGGCATCCCACGGCAGTGCCAGCCAGCCTGGGCCTGCAGGGCTGTACTGGGGCCGCTCGTTACCTGAGAAGCTGTTGCGCCTGTGGACTATCAAGGTGGGTTACCAGCTCTGCCTCCCCACTTCCTCTGGCCTGCCTGTTTTGCAGCACAGAGCCTGTCTTGGCATCTCTTGTACTCAAATGTTTTGAGCAATGAGGCGTGAACCCCTCTCAAATTCACCTGGGTAAACCCCATGTTTGATTAAGTATAATTTTTATAGGAATGAGCATAAGCAACTGACACTCAGGTTCTCCTTGGTTTTCAGTAAAAAACCTTCATTTGAAATTATACGGGGGGGGGCAATATTTTAGTCTAAATAAGTAATACCAATATTGTGAAAATCACACAATTTCCACTTACTGTTCATTCAGCTTTCATTCTGCTTTCCAGCTACATCTCCTCAACCATCCCAGTGGCTCACAGGAGTCACGCTTTTAAACCTCCGCCACGGTGTGCAACCTACAGGTTTTTTGTTTCTTCCCTATTTTCTGTGGGAGGAGGAGAAAAAAAATCAATTCTAACTGCATGTTTCTGCAAGATATGCTCCACTCTCTATTTCCAATGATTTTTAACCCTTTATTTAAGGAACTCAGAATAAAATCAAGTGCTATCAGAAACAAGTGCAACTCCTATTATGAATCCTACTCTGCAGCAAATCATCTACCCTTACTATTTTGGCTCTCAGAGAATAATTGTTGGTATTTCCATCTGAATATATTTGGTAACAGAAAGCAAAAATGTAAAACAAACAAAATACACACTAAATGTAGGATACTGTCAAAATACACTGTAACTTTAAAGGAGTAGTTATAACAAAATATTTATAGTCTTTAAAATGCAATTCAGTGACCAACACAAAGAAGAGGTTTTGCTTTAAGGTGCATTTTGATTCAACAGCACTGGTCTCTTCTCTCCCTTACACTAGTATAGAGCAGGAGTAACTGCATCCATCCCCAGAAAGTATAAAACTAATATAAGCGAGAGAAGGAAGAATCTGGCTCCTACCGTTCAAAACTATGACCAGTGGCAGCACTGTCAGACATGCTCTAAAACTACTGTGCATGAGAGAAGAGGGTAGGTTGAGCTCAGCAACCTGGTCTCATCTCTTAACTGACCCTGCTTTGAGCAGGAGTTTGGACTGGACACCTTCTGAGGTCCCTGCTCACCTGAACCTGTAATTCTGCTCTGTAAGTTCTTTTCACTTGCATCTTCACCAGTGAATTTAATGGGAAAAGAGTCAGGCTTTTTTAAACACACTGTTTTGGGGTTTTTTTTCAAATCAAAATGTTATGCTGTTACTTCTTTTTGTACGACCATCCAACTAAACTATATCTGGCTGAAGGAACTGTTACACTAGTGCAATTCGCTCTGCTTCACTGCTTGCATCTGTGTAAAAGTGAAATGGTAAGGCAGGAACAGCAACACCAGCACTCTCAGTCACAAGCCTCAGAGATGTTCCAGATAGCACTTTTGATTGGAAAACTCCATAAAATCCTTCAGCAAGCCTTGTTTCTTCAAGGACAGAATTTGTCTTGCAGAAGCTTTGCTCTCGCAAGTTTGGTAGAACGAGGACCTAGAACACAGGACAGAGACCTCTCTGGGGGGAGCAGAGAGGAGGAAAGAAAGGATTCTCCTCTTCCACTAGTGTTAATCTACACATTTGACCAAAAAAGCCCCCGAATTGCTCTGGTAAGTGTGAGAGTACAATCATGAGCCATGGGCTCATGTGTGCTCCTACCAACGTCCTACCTGCTTGAAGAAAAAGTAACATACTGCATGGTTCAGCACGGCTAGGACAGAGCCACCAGCAGCCTTCTTTTCAGTTTCCTTCCACAGATTCTGCCACTGTATTGGCTTCTGATTTTTCAGTCAGGGCCTGTGCATTACATTTTTGCTTCCCTTCAGAAATCATCCTGCTTGACAGG
>NW_009224736.1:0-595 GCF_000690835.1 Fulmarus glacialis | reverse complement strand
TCTTTCCCGTACTGTCCTTTTGGTAAAAAGGTTGTAGTGAATACAGAGCTAGAAGTTACCAGACTGATGACCCCAAAATGTGAGGTCCTTTCTAAGTACTGTTCGGAACAGCACAACATCAGTCACGCAGACAAGGAGGTATTTTCAGGGTTGCTTAACAGCAGTTAGAACACCAAAGGCAGGGAAGCACAGCAAAAAATTTAGTGTTGCCACCTTTCGCTGTTTTATGAGAAGTCTTCCGGTCCTGAAGACAAATGATTACATTGTAGTTGCAGAGAAAAGCCTGGGAATGGGATTCAAGTGGTCCTTTCGTAACAGAGAAAAAAGTCAGCTGCAAAGACAAGCAAACCCTAGGTGTTTGTATTATCAGCAATACAATAATCATTTTCTTTTGCCCCTTAGAGAGACTGTACAGGAAAAGCTTTGAGAAATTCGCAGGAAAGATGAATTTCTCCCCCCTCAAAGGCCACAGTCCCCAAACTTCCTACGAGCTGCGAGAAACAAACTGAAGGGACGAGCGGGTGGTTTTCAGTAGCTTGCGCCAACCTTTGCTTCCCAAGTCGTAAAGCGGCAACTACCACAAAAGCAGCGCTTC
>NW_009224735.1:0-9180 GCF_000690835.1 Fulmarus glacialis | reverse complement strand
AAAAAAAAAAAAAAATCTTTCTCCTAAAATTGAAGACATTACGAAAAGTTTTCATAAAGCAAGCTTTGGAACAGATAACCATAGTGACAAATGCTTCAACTTCCCAATATTATCTTATTTAAGACATTGTAGTAGCAACAGGAACACTAAACAACAACTGCTGGACAATTAATATCAAAGCATGTCCAAACTACAATCCGTCATAAAATCCAAAGTAGCAGTGAATGGCAAGGGCAGCATGGAGGCTATTAGAAGTCTCGTACGTAGCCAGAGGCGATTCCTGGAGGGGACTACGGAAGACAGCCACCCGACTGTGCTTAGAGCCCCCTACTGCATGCTCCACAGTTGGGAGATTGCCAGTAGTGTGCTGCCTAGCTGAGACTGAGCATTTCCAACATCAAGGAACAGGCATGGCGCCATGCAGCTTTTCTAGGACTAAAGCATTGTCATGTTTAAAGAAAAAAGGTAACTTACTACTCATAAGTTTACCGTTCTAGAGGTTTTATATCACTTTATATCCAATAAGTGACTTCCTGAACAACTTCCAGACACCCATATGAAACGAGAGAAAGTGTGTGCCAACAGTAATATGCCACAAATGCTCTATTTAGCTTCTGAAGTCACAGAAGCAGCTGAGAGAAGACAAGATCATAAAATACCTTGAGAAATGAACATAGGTTGAGGATGCAAAGTCAGAGTAAAAGACTGGTTCTTACAGTTCTTATTCAGCCTAAAGCATATGGAACTCCTTGCCATAACTGCTGTAACACTCTGAATAATAAAGTTTTATCTTCCCCTATTGTAGTCCAGTGTCCCTAGACATACATCAGTAATTTTGCATATACTATGGACAAGGGAAACTGATGCAGAAGGATAAAAACTTTTAGAGACAGAAGATCTAGCTTTTGTTTCCAATTGCTCAGGTTCCTGAATTATTTGCACAGACTGGACTCCTGTCCGATGAGTTGGCCAGGTTTGTAGTGCAACGTATGTCCTGAACTTGTAAGGCTGCCACCTTGCCTCTGACAGGTGCCTCTTGGAAAAGCTTCCAACTGGAATACAGTAGCTGAATTCCATTTACACAGGCTGCAAAACACAAAGTGGTCCTCTTACTGTACAGTAGGTGTCCTAACAGTGGCAGCTCCAGGAGCCAGTCAGCTGAAGGTGTACAGCACTTATTTCTATGGAACTGTTTATGCCTCAGTAACAGCCTTGCCTCTTTCATGTTAATCATGTTTTGCAAACATGTCATCTACAGATTCAAGTATAAATTCCTCCTTGTATAACTTTTGAAGTATATTAGTTGCTTCTGAGTGATGTATACAATTCTGTTCACAACACTAGTATTATGCCAATGCCATTTGATGTGTATTCTACAAAGCTAATATTAACCTTATGAGTCAACTTTGGTAGGTACAAATTATTAATGTAATTTTAAAGTGCTCTGTGCAATGCACTATCTAAGGAACTGCTTTTTCTATGGCTACTTAAAGAAGAATAAGTAGCCAACTGGCTTGGACACAGTGACATCAAAACTAAAAATCAAAATTATGCTGACAGTGTCAGAAATTCTTTCATAAGGTGTAGTTATTTAGGCTTTAAGTTTAATCTCAGGTTCTCTTGACATCTAAAGACTATCTTGGAACAGACATATCACTCCTGGACTACAGAAACCTAAGCCAGAAGTGTTATCAATTTTTCTTTTTTTTTTTTTTTTTTTTTTTTAAGTCGGAGAGCTACTGGTATCTCTATCGAATAACATGATTAAAAATTTTCAACTAGGGTTCCTTTAAAACCATCCTGCTTCCCTCACATTTGGTTTAGATAGGATATAAAAAGCAATGGCTGAACTCCTCCCTTGATCTGTTGGTGACTTGCCTGAGCCCAGACTAACAAAACATCTCTTGGCGATGATTGGGACATTTTCATGTTAACAGAGATGCAGTAAGACCATCTGCACTTTACTGTAAAATACAGGTAAGTCAAATCACAGAAGTTTTCACAAGACCATTTCTAAAGGTCTTGGATGTTTTCAATAATTAATACTTCTTTTCATGTAAGTTTTTTCCAGCAATCATACCTTAAGTTTCCTTGGATGATCTCTAGTGGATCGTTTCTTTTTGCTTGGCGTAAGCATTGTGATCACTTTATCGAGGCCTCTTTCAAGACTTCCAAATATTTTGGCTTTTCTCTTCTTTTGGCTGCTATCCACGTGAGCCAGGTTGAGATCTAATTCCACTGAATGACACCTGTTACATGAACAAATTAATCAGTTATTTTTCCTCAGTGTTTAGAAATCAGTTATTTCAGACACATCACTAAAATATTACCAGACCTGACTGAAGTAAGAAAACCAAAGCAAATGCAGTGTATTATGAGAGTTTCTTTTTGAAAGTCAGTAGAGATTTAAACCCAGAGACGTATATAGAAACTGCAGCCCTCTTGGGAATGGAATAAGAAGGAACTTACATTATGGAAAATAGGACTATATTCTGAAGATAATTGAGTTACATAATTTTAAAACTTTTCTCTGCCTTCGGTGTTTTCTGGCAAATGTAGAAAGAGGTTTTTAGGAAGACTTTTACCAAAAGAATGGAAATAACAGCTTGCTGTTGTAACAAGGCTTCCTAGGCAGTATATGGATTAAGGTAGTCCTGCTCTAAATCAGAAGTGTATACAAATAGTTGGACATTTACCTTCTTTCAGGAAGAACCTCAGCTGCTGTCAATTCATCTGCGTTTGTTGGGTTTGTGGGTTTCTTAATTGGGGTGACTGTAGTGATCTGGCTTTCTGAAAGAAAACATCCAAGCCAAAGCAGGTATGTTTTTGCATAAAAGATTTTCTTTTCTTCAGCAAGCATTTCTCATGATTAATAATTTATTTCTAAAACCAGCCCACTTTTCTGCATCAGGTCTGTATCTTCAGAATGGTAAAATATGTTTTTAATATACCTCTACTCTACAAAGAAAAACTGTGACTGATTTCCCCAGGTCTCTACAAGTCAAGCCTTAGAGCGACCAATGCAGTTCAGTATTAGAAATTTGGAAAGGAAGAGGATTGGAATTGCTTTCTTGCTCTGCCACTGGTCCCAGAATAAATACTGAACAATTCACTGTGTCAAATAGTTGCGTTCTTCACCAAGCCATTTCCCTTATATGAAGGGTGTGAGTTTATATAGCCATGTTTAATAGTACGCACTATGCAACAGCCTAAAAAGTTCTACTACCCACACATTGACAGAGTTCTGCAGAGCATGGTTTTGAATGTGCAGAAGCAAACACCAAGTGAAACAGTCAGCAAATTAGTTATTACAATTAAACCCAACTTCAATGTTCGAAGTTTCAGCTCTCTACAGAATTGCACCTGGCCCCAGACAACGATGATCGCAAAATTTCCAGTGGATACTTCCACTTTTCTGTCTCTAAGAAAGTATTAATACTACCTTTCCTGAATCAAAGATCTTTCAATGAAACAAAGAATTAGCTTTTAATTGTTTAATCCTCAGAAATATCTCACTAAAATGAGCTAAAACAGTGTTTCTGCATTTCCCATTTCAGAAATAGTACCTTTTGCTTTTTAAAATTACAATGAAGTAAAACTTCACAAGTTACCGCATACAATCTTAAGACAAAAATCAAACTCATATAAACAACTAGTCTTTGTAGTGCACTTCTTTAAATCCTTTATAAAGGATGTCATTGAACAGCAGTATGTCCAAGATCCCTTATAACTTAAATCAGCCTGCAAAGACTTACTGTTTCTGAACAATGTTCCTTAGCACCTGGAACAGAAGAGTCTCCTTATTGTAAGGAATCCTTGGCATTTGAAAAACAGAGTTAACATTTACAGTATCAACACCAAGACTTTTATGTTGAAGGTTGAAGGGAAAAATAATGTACATCAGGATCCGTCATTTTTCATAAGAATGACTAGACAGGCTGAGGACAGAAATTCCTCGTAACTCAGAAAAGCTGACATAATTTAGACAGATTTCTGTGGTCTATCACATAACTGTAAGACCTATACATTGTTAACAGAAAAGTATTTTCACTGCCACACTGGACTTTTACTGTGAAAATGCTGAAACGCTAACATAAGAAATGCAAAAGTTGGATTTCTCTTAGAAGAAGCAATAAAAGCAGTCTTGACTGAAAGTATACCCTCATTTTCACTCAAGGTAATAACAAAGGAAAAACAGAGTGTTGAGAAGATTGTGTTCTCAACCTTCATGGAAAAGTGGAACCAGATGCAAATTTTAGGAACACAGCACTTGACTCCATGTCAGAGTGTGCCAAAAGGCATGCATGGAATGACTTCTGTAATTAATATACAAGTAACATGCCCTGATGTATGGTTAAACCTCTTGCAGCACCGTACCAGATGTACTAGAAAAACCAGGCTGGTGAATATGGCAAAAAAAGTTAAGTCTTCCAGAAACAGATGTGTTGGATACACAAGTATTGTGTTCACATTTTAATTTACAATAATTCCTAAGCAATGTATATGTTCTAAGTTTTCATTAGTTACATTCACCATACCTTTGAAGGCAGGTGCCTGACAGGGTATAGTTTGTACTTGCATCTCAATCTGACTCTTCGCAAAAGGAGTCTTTGGAGCAGGAAACGCAAAGGGCATTTCATTTCTTAAAGCCGACTCTGTATCTATATTCTCTTTGTTTTCATGCTTCTTTGATGCCACTTTTCTTGTCACTGGAGTTGACAGTGTGAATTCCTTATCATCCAGTTGAGCATCATGCCCTGAATGCTACGAGAGATGTAACAAAAAAAAAAAGACATCCTTTGCTGTATTCTGATCACATTCAGGAATGTTACAGACAAGGAAATTCTAAAATTGAAGCAGCTTAAAAATACCATACAATACTTGCCTATTGAGCAAAATAGTTAAAAACTTCAATACCTCTGATTCCCTCTATAACTTGCTAATAAACATCTTAAGTCATTTGCCATTTCTTTATCTGCTCTTCTAAATTCTTCAGTTTGCACATTTAAGACTATTGCTCACCAGCTCATCTAAACACAGCTAAGAGTTTTCATTTGGTTTAATTGTATAATTTTAATTGCTTCATTGGATTTTCTTGTCCAATACAGACAAGCTGAACATCTTCAAAGACTTGTCTAGCTATAGCCTAGCTCTGAAAACTTGTTTGCTGTACCTTATTGTTTTCCTATCAGTTTTAAAATCCTCATTGCCTCATTTACTCATTCCCTATATGCTCTTTTTATGCAAACCAAATGTCAAAGCTCAAGTTCTCATCAAATGAATCATGACCTACAGCTAGAGTAAGCCACAATTTATGTTCCGCTATATATTTAAAACATTTCGTTACCCAGTTTGTAACTCCCCTTGGCCAGGGTCCACCAAACATTTAAATATGCAGTAAGTTTTATGTACAGTGAGAATAAGATTTTTTCAATTAAGAATAGTATCTTTGTTTTTTTAAGTAACTAGTATTTATTCTTCAAACACCTGCTTTCTTCTGCGAGTATTTAGAATAAATTCTTCTAATGGAGATTCTTCAAACAGTGAAGCTGCATCAGAAAATTCCATGGATCCAAATGCATGCGGCATTTCACTGCAGTCTGGCACATCTTCACATGTCACAGTTTTTTCAGACTGAAAAGAAAAATTCAGTTGAGATTCCACAGAACTATTAAAAGGAAGATTTAATCAGAAAAGTGTCATTAAAATCTAAATCTTATTTCTTTCTAAGTTTCTAATTATGGTAAACAGCTAATGGAAGTTCCCATGCCGGTGACTTAAGTTTTATAATATGACTTTAATATTGTCATTGTGGATTTGTCATTTGTATCAAAAGCAGATGTGAAATTATTCTCAAAGCACCATTATCAAGTCATCTTTCATGACCTGTGTCAAGAAGAGAAGCAACTCACAAAAAATACCTGCCTTTCATTTCAAGACTTGGACCAGAATCTCTTTTTACTAAAAGCCAAATAATAAGCTGGAAAGAACCCAAGAAAAGAATGCAGAAAAGTCTCTGAAAGGGGGCTGGATAAAGCTAAACGCATTACATCCAAAACATATGATTATGGAATCTGTACTTGAACTAGCATTCATAAGCCTTCATCGAATTGCTATCCCCCCAAAAAGTTGTCATTTATTAAATCACAGGATTCATAACTTCAGCAAAGATTGTTAACCTTCATGGCTCACACCACATACAGTCAGATGTATACCACAGTATCCTTAGTTTCTAACACCTTTTGTTATTTTCAGGAAACTCTTCCCGAGGACTTGTTTCATACCACTTCAGTGAAATTGCATACAATTATTTTAAATTACCAGTCCTTAGCTGGAATGGATACCATTTTAGCAAGCTATGTTCTGCTGGCAGGTAAGTTTCTCTTGGCCTGTGATCAAGTATATTGCAATGATCAGAACTTTCATTACTACTGGAATAGAAACAGAGCTTCCTGGTATGCTACCAGACCTCTTATGGTGACTTACTAAAAAGCCCTTACTAGAGGGCTGTTACCTACTGCCAAAAAGCTAACAGCCCAATATTGTAGTTGAAATCACATTCCATTACAGTATGAATGCCTGAATAGGAATCCTTGGTTACCGTGTTCCAGATGAAATTCACGCCATGGTGAATTTTTTGGAATATCCTTCTACACCAAACTGCTTGAAATAAGGCAGTATTATGTACAAGCTTGTGCCACCAAATTCAGAAACTGGCTAAGTTAAAGGTTCCGTTTGCTTGTTATCTTCACATTAGACCAGCTCTAGCTAGAAAACTTTGCTAGTTGGGTATTTCAGCAAATTCAGTTGATATTCAGTCACAGTATCTACATGCAGGTAAGTTAAATGTGACCTGAGCGCTGTAGAAGGACTAATGGATTGTTGTGTTGTGTAGGCATGATTTTCACAATTACCTGTGAAGGCATAATGCATACATGAAATAGTAGCATTAGCCAGATCAATTTACCTAGGCCACCACTAGAGATGAAGTAACTTCACAGCATCAGCGCTACTGAACCTAGAGAACCTGCACCTTAAAATCACCTGAGTGTAGAAGACTAACCCACCATGATCATGGAAATCACATTATGCATATTCAGCAACACTTACGATGCATGATCTGTTATGCAGCACTGGTAATCTTAGAATTCTCTTCTGCATTTCAAAGCAGTTGTATGTGTGAACTGAAATGATTTACATGCAATTGAATCAGATGCATAAGAAAGTATTTATTCTGAGTGCTTGTCTCTATGCAGAGAATAGCACGTTCAGATAGCTAGTTAACAATTTTACACAGATGTCTACAGTTCAAGGGGCAATGGCTAATAGGAAGTCTGCAATTTTACTGAATGCTTTTGAGTTTGTCAAACATAGACGAGTATCACCAACATCACATATAGCTGCATATTATACATATTGTAAGCAATTTAGCAACTTCAGACAAGTTCTGAAGTGCCCTATTTGCACTTTGCTACCAACCACAGGAACAGAAATTACCATAAGATATACAAAACCGCTTGAGAATCGCATTCATCCGAAAACCATCAGCAACATGTTTCCTTTACTCAAAATAAACAGAATCCTCTCTGGGACTGTATTCTAAAACGAAACAGATGAGGAAGGAATGGATCTCTCCCCTTTGACCATCAGCTCATGTAGCGTCCATGTCATCTCAAAGTAGGCTGCCCAGATGACATGGCAGGATGTTTCAGAAGACTTTCCTTACTAAGCCATGCCAAATGCAACTAGCAAGGTACAAAAATATTTAGAGACTAATGTGAGAGAGTGCAGCAAGAAGGTAGGCATCACAGAGGAAAATCTGGAATTATCATGTAGGCCAGACAATGGGCACTTTTAGTCCATTTCTGTGAGTAGAAAAGGGGAGATTCTGTGCGGAACTCATAATGCACCATGTCCTCCCAGATAGTTATTCCAGTAATGTCAATTTGTAGAAGCAGCCCAGCTTGCTACAACATGCTAATGAGGAGACTGAACTGCTTAATGACCAAGACTTTGGCTGACGGCACACATGCTCTCTTACTGATGTTTAGGGCACCAGTCTGTTTTCCCAGGCAGAGCTTTTTTAATGCATAGCAGCATTTTAATCAGTATGTTGTCCTGTTGAATTCGAAAACTTACCTCGAGGCCTGCTGATTCTGCTGTACTGGCATGCCCTGTTAGACATGGAACCCTTAAGCAAACACGCTTGCCACGAGCCTTCTTGGACTGAAGCAAGAGATATGTTGCTGACATTTGGTCATATTTCCACTGCGGGGGAAAAAACCCGTATTTTAATCTCCTCTTTGGAAACATTGTAAGTACAGAGCAAGCTCAGCCTTCTGAAAATTTCTGCTTTTCTGCAAGTCTTTCTACCTCATGTGCATCCCTAATGTTTGATCACCTAAGTGTAATTTCAGACTTCAGTTGATTCACACTATGTGTTTGAGATCAAGAAACAGACTATGGTTGTTGTTCTTTGCAAGTTAGTTCGTGGTATGCTCACTACAGTGAAAACTAATGCTGGGGCCAGAATCTATCTACTGAAGTGAATGGCAAAGCTATTAATTCAGATTAACCAATATTTCAACCAGAGTCTCAATTTTTTTGAAGTCTCCCCCCTGTTCTTCTCCCAGAAGCAGCACCAACTTTTTGCATGATTTTCAGCAGCTTTGCTTGTGTGAGGAACATGGGTACAATGCTTGACAAGTTTGCAGCATAGTACAATTAGTTTGAATTAGTTATAAGGGATTAGAAGTCCTCCAGTAAAGGACTATACAAATGCCACAAACCTATTTGGAAGGACTTTTCCCCATGTAGACAGATTATTTCCTATAACTGAAGAACAAGTAGCATTAACTCCACAAATCCATCTTAAGTATCACACACATTTTAAAAGTCTGTTTCTACTACAGTTACGTAGAAACCCTAACAGTTTTTCCAAAGCAAGGAACTATGTCACTGCTACCATGTACAAAGAAGCAAAAAATTCAATTTCAAGGGAGAATTTTCAGATTAAGGTTAAAGCTGGGGTAGGCATCATGTTTCAAGTCTCTTCTACAGCTTGCAATGACATTGCTAACATTTGTACAATTTCTAGAAGTAGTCAGTTCAACGGAGGGGCTTTGATGGGGTGTCTGGGGCCTTTGGGGCACCTAGGGGTGTTGGGGGGAGACTGGGGGG
>NW_009224734.1:592-3104 GCF_000690835.1 Fulmarus glacialis | reverse complement strand
ATCCCAGCCGAAACCAGGACACCATCACAACAAGCACTACTGGGAAACCAGCACATACTGCCTGTATTTTACACTCCTTCCTGCACTTTGTGTTTTATTTTCTTTTTTCTGGCATGCTGAAAGGGGGAAGTAAGAACCGTATTTTGACTTCTCGGGAAATTCTGCATATTTGGGGGCATCTTCGAGAGACTCTGCTCTGCTCCCTGCCCAGACCCCTGCCTCGAGCCAGACCAGTGAAGGTGGGTTTTGTCTTTCTTCTGTTCCAGAGTCAGGTGAAGCAGAGACCCACTTCTTGTCCAGAAACATCCTCTGGCACCTCTGGCAGCAGCGTCATGAGGAGTATGCCGTGAACGAGGAGAATCAACCGCACAACCCATCCACAACCCTCAGCTCAACAGAGCTCAACCTCCAGATAAGCGAGTCAGACCTGCCGCAGCCTCTGCGAAGTAACAGCTCCTAAAGCACCAGCGCTGCCCAGCCCCGCACCGCCGCCTTGGGGCTCTGGCCCCTTTCCCCAAGCCCCTTCCTCCTGCAGCAAGTGCCGCCCATGGCAGCGATCCCCAGCTTCCTGCAGGAACTGCCCACCAAAACCTCCTGTGCATCATGTTTACTGGAAAGAGCTGACTCAAACAACAGTCCTGTCACATACTTCCCATTTTCTTTGTTATGTATATCTCATATATTAATCTGTGGGTGTTTTTTTTTTAATCTGCTTTGATTCATATCATATAAAGCATTTTCATCTGAAGTAAGTTGTATTATCCTGAATCTTGGGCACGACGTGCAGTCTGCCCTTGGACATCCTGTGGTGTTGGACAGGGCTCTGGAAATCCCAACAACAAGTGTGAATGTGTGCGCTGGGTCCAACACATCCAGCCAGCGTGGCCTGGCTAATTTGATGGCAGGCACAAGGAGTATGCGCAGGACTTCCTCAGTACCCTCCAGCCTGACAGACCCACTGTGCAGTCACACACAAACATCCTCACTTTCCACCCACTCGGGATGTGGAGATAGAAGAGGAGGTCAGGCCTGGGGAACTCTGACATTTGGTAGTCCCACAGTGCAAGAAAACTCCCTGCCTTTGCTCCATCCAGTAATTTCACGCTGAGAGCCATCTGCGCTGCCTGCTGATGCCCTTCGTGCCCACATTCCTCCCAAGCACTCCGCAGAAGCGTCTCTCCAGCCCCAAAGAATGTGCAGACCCCTGGAGCTCTGGGAAAGGGGCAGGGTGCAGTCCTGGGACAACTTGCATGGGGTTTTTGGTGCAAGACATCACAAGTTGGGCTGCTCATCCCTCTGTGCCCGGGGGTGAGGTACCCTCAACAAGCCCAGCAAGCCAGGTCCTCCCCGCCCGCTCAGGCCCCATCTGGTCAGGTAGGAGCAGGGCAGAGGACATGCAGCTGGTCTGCTCAGCATGGCTCTGAGACAGACGATTTCTTGGCTCTGCCCATCTGCATGCTCCTCCAGGATCTGCCTGGAGAAGACATCTAGGCTGAAAAAGGGGCAGTACCCATGCCAGCCCCCATGCCTGGACACCCCACATAAGGCCACACTTGCTGGAGAAACCCAGCTTGCAAGGGATGGAGCCTGCTCCCAAGGGACTACCAGGACCAAGCAAGTGGATGAGAAATACAGTCTCCGTGGTGGGTAGCTGCCAGGAGCCTTCCCAGCCAGGAAGACAGCAAAATCCCAAAGGTGCCCCGCATGACCTGGGCCAGCCATGGGGCAGGGGAGCCAGCTGGTACCTCAGGCAACCAAGCATGAGTGACACAGCATGGCCACAGCTGTATGCCATGGGGCAGGATGGTGGCACCAGGGCTTGTTGCTTACCAGGTTGCCAGAGTCCATGGCAAAGCTTTGCCATGGTGCAGCTTGGCAAGGCCACAGAGCAGGGGCCAGAGCTGTGCACCCACTGCTCCATGCCTCAGTTTCCCCTTTTGCCAAGAGCTGAAGGAGGATCAAGCCAGCCAGTTCTGCCCTGAGAGGGAAGGAGGGGCAGGAGGCAGCTCAGTTTGCTTGTTACCCTCTGATACTGCAGCATCCCTACATGGATGTGATCCCTTTGGTCCCTCACAGCTCCCAGGACTTTGGCAAAAGGATGAGGTCCCTTGAGAGCTCCCATTCGCCCTCAGCCTGAACTTCCAGCAGCAGGGCTCAGACGCAGCTGTGACCATACGCTGGGCCCCGAGGGGACTGCGGAGTGCAGGGGGCCAGAGGCAGTGACCTGGCCGCATGGCTGAGGATGGCGACAAGAGTGCTGTGCCTGGGTTCCCTCCTGGTTCTACTCACAGCTTCCTGGGTGGCTTTGCCTGGAATCAGACGCACAAAAGCGTCCTAGGGGATGGTACTACCTCTGTTTGTGGATACTGGTGAGTCTCCAGCTAAGCCAGCTTCTCTGCCACTATTTTTCCAATGTGGGTAGGGTCCTCAAGTTCTGTCTGGACTGTTGGCCAATGGTCTGGTGCCAGGTATGCGGTCTTTCTAATAGCAAGCTCAGGCTCCGGAGTTGTGG
>NW_009224734.1:0-562 GCF_000690835.1 Fulmarus glacialis | reverse complement strand
TTGCCGCATGGCTCCTGCCAGCAGCACCCAGCCAGCTGCTCCTTCCAGGAGCCCAGCTTCCACTGGTCTGAGCGTGCACAGCGCGTGCAAGGGCTGTGATGCACTGCAAGAATAACAAAACCAGCCAAGAGGACAGAGCCAACCATGGCCATAGGGATCACGGCAGGGCGCTGGGTTTCTTATAATCTAGCTCCTTGACCACCTTTTGAAGCCTCTGGGGTTCAAAAGGGCCCTGGGACCTGCTCAGGCTCCCAGGCAATAGGCAGCCCAAGGCCAGCGAGCACCTGGACAACCTTCCCCTCATGCAGTGCCGGTGTGGCAAGGCTCCAGGGATGCCTGCGAGCCCTATGAGCCCTGTAGGGCAGCATTTGCTGACCCTCACGGGCTAGTACCACTCTCCCGACCTGGAAGCACGCTCTGTGCTGAGACCTTCTGCCCCCAGTGTGACTGAGGGATCAGCTACGGCTTATTCCTCCCATCTAAAGCCACTCCAGTTCCTTCCCGAGCTTTCCTTTCCAGGATAAGACCGCTCTTAATAATAGTCAGAGCAGTTATCCTCAGG
>NW_009224733.1:0-7642 GCF_000690835.1 Fulmarus glacialis | reverse complement strand
GGAGGTGCTGATCTGCTCTCTCTGGTGACAGCAACAGGACACAGGAAACGGAATGAAGCTGCGTCAGGGGAAGTTCAGACTGGACATTAGGAAAAGGTTCCTCACTGAGACGGTGGTGGGTCACTGGAACAGGCTCCCCAGAGAAGTGGTCATGGCACCAAGCCTGTCAGAGTTCAAGGAGTGTCTGGATGATGCTCTTAGTCATATGGTTTAGTTTTAGGTAGTCCTGCGAGGAGCAGGGAGTTGGTCTCGATGATCCTTATGGGTCCCTTCCAGCTTAAGATATTCTGTGATTCTATGTGTTCTTTATATGCTTTTCCATTTCTGCATTTTAGGTGCCTTATCAGGAGCCAGAGAAAGCTGGGAGTATGATTCAGGAGCAAGAGACCTTCAGAGTCCGGACCTCCAGAGTCATTTTACGCTACAAAAGGTGCTGGAGTATGGTGGAAGCAATGTGACTCAACAGGCTGCTCTGCAAAGACTTCTAGCTCAGGCCTCAAATTTTAGCAGCTCTGTTGGAGGAAGCTACTTAGAACTTGCCAACACTGTAAGTGCATTTTGCCTCTGCTTTTAACTTCTGTAGAAATTTTTTCTTGTTTTTTTCCAAAGAAGCATATTAATTCCAGTCTTAGAGCCTTTGAGCCTTCATGGAAACAATGCCACGCCAGAAAACCAATGTGATTTTAGCAGTTGGTAGGTGTATAGTATTTCCAAAGCTTGTATAACTGAGTTTCATCAAAAAGGGTAGAAGTCTGCGAGAAGCCAAACTGAAGTTCTTAATTTATACAATTTAACAGAAGAAGAGTTGTGTCTGAAAGCTTTCTACCAATTAATTTTTTTAATTATGGTGTCAGATTGTTCAGAAGTGTTGTGCAGAAAAATTCTTCCCATGTTATTTCATTACTGCCCACTAAATTGTTTGATAATTGTTTTAAACCCGTGGTGTGCTAGCACAGTGCTTTTTTATTTCTACAGGCAAGAACTATTCTCCATTGTAAAAAAACATGTAACTGTTGAAGGAGTAGAGCATTATTTTTTGCTTCCCCATCAGTGTATTGGGATCAAGTTTGTGTTTTAATTTTAAGCCAGGCTTGTTATAAAAGACCACCCATTTTGTAGCATGTTTCTGTTTATGTTGCACAGGAGCTTAAGTGGGGAAGTAAAAGATGCTAAAATGAAGCGAAAAGTTTCTAATTTTTAAAATGACTGCTTATTGCCACGCTTTACTTTGATGAAATGGACTCCTGGTTCATAGTATCACAGGATAGTTCAAGCTGTAAGAGAACCTCAGGAGGTCATCTAGTCCAACATCCTGCTCAAGACTTAATGTCTAATGGAAGTAATTGCGGGCAACAGAGGAAAATCAGCTTCTTTAAGCTGCATTATTTGAAAATAAAATGATGAAAACCATTCTGAAAGTGTTTTCAAAAGCCTTCTAAGTTTTATTTAAGTTCCTGAACATGAGCTGATATAGGACTTAAAGTTTCCATACGCAGAATAAAAATATGTAGATAGTAAAACTTATCTAAGGGAGAAAAGAATTCAAGGAAATTGACAATTCCTTAAAGAAATTGTGTGCTCATTTTCCCTAGGAAGGATAGTAAGAGATCAACTGTGATAAATCATAAACTCTTTGATCTTCAAAACTGGACAGAAGCATATGGAAACTGGAAAGAGGAAAAAACGAGCAGGCACCATGTATTGTAAAGAGGGTAAGATGGAGGACCTGGGAAATTATAGGCCAGTTAGCAGCTTTATTTGTATGTTCCAGTAGTTTTCTGGAAATGTGAACAATTTTAAGTAAGTGAGAGAGAACATACAGATTTGTAAAAGAACAATCATGTCCATCCAATCTAATATCTCCTTTAACAAAATAGTAGACTTTGGAGGTAGAAGAGAAGAGAACATACAGATTTGTAAAAGAACAATCATGTCCATCCAATCTAATATCTCCTTTAACTTGGAGATAGAAGAGAAACAGTAGATGTCGTGTTTCTCCAGTAAAACATCTGACCCTGCCTTGAATAACATTGTCATCATCAAGGCAAGAAACATCATCTAAATGTAGCTACTAACAGGTGGATATTGAACTGGTTTGAAAATTGTGGGGCGCTGGTTTTTTTAATATTTCCATTCTGTCCTGTGTACTCTGACTTGTATGAAAACACTGCCAAACTCAAATCAAACTATAATGGTAAAACAAGTACTTCTCCACACTGAAAACTGCTCTCGCAATAATCCATTAAAAAGGTGCAAGTCTAGGTCTAAGGAAGGTAGTGAGTGAATCAACATACAATTTCCCGTTCAGTTATACATGTTCCATAGCCTTGATTGACTTGCTTAAAAATTACCATTTTGGAAAGACGTGAGCTGTTTCACATTTGATTATTTTGAAGGATGTAGAATGCACTTTAACAGAAGTTTAAGTAGAGCTGCTTAAGACCAATATAGCTGTGCAAAAAGAGTGGCTTGCATACTTTTGTTTCTGGATTAGGAACTGTGAGTTGCTGTGTCCTTTTGGAGTTCATTCAGGTTTCAAGGTGGTATGTACTAATATGTCCTCTGTCTCTGCTCCTGGCTGATGATGGTTCAGAAATGATGGGCTTTGGTAACCTGTTGTGCATTTGCAAATATGAAGACACAGGTGTGCAGTGTTATTCAAGAATGCACAATGTGAAGGCTACTGCATTGCTATGACATGCAGAAATCTTAAAAATGCTGAAGGTTCATGAGAAATAAAGATCCCCAGGTATTATGGCCGCCTTCTTATTCCCATCTCTAAATTCCTTCTATGCTTACTGTCATGAAAGATGCCTGATCTTTGTTTTAACAAGTGTCTGTTTTACTTCTGCTTTTAAATGTTCTTTCTATGTTCTTTCAAACCATAGTAGAATCAGCAGTGTCTCATTTATATGTAGATGAATACAATAACATCTCCATTTGACTCCTGCTGAGCATTCGTGTCATGGGTCATATGTAAATTTTTACTTTGGCTTTATTAAAATGGGGAGAGAAAGGAATGGGAGAAAATGGAGAGAATGATTTACTTTGTTTTTCACTATTTACATTTATTTGCTTTATATAGTTTTTAATACTGAGGGGCATGCTTACTGCAGTCTGAACTCTTTAAAGAGATAGACATAGCCTTCTTAGAGCTGTCATTTAATATGGGTACTTCCTTCTCTGTCTCTTTCTCAGATTGTTTTACCTAGCTGCATTTGCCATAATGACAAGCCGAGCTGCTCCCTTGCATTCATTCTCAGAAATGACAGATCTCAGCTTTCACATTTTTATGGGTTGAATCCAAGGAACTTTTCCATTTGTACACAAGGAGCTGGCCAGACTCCTTTGTAGTCTTAAGCAGGGTTACTTCAAAAAAGTGATGGAGGTTTAATAACTGCATTTCTTCCCTTCGGGAGTTGATTGTATTTCTTTTTGTAAAGCCGTGTAATAGAAGGACAAAGATTTAAAAACAGACTTTGTGTAGACATTTCTCTCTGGAACTCTAAATGCTCCTAAAGTTAACCAGAGAGGTTTATCTTCTTCAGAACGCTTACGAAAAAGCAGAGCAGAGCCTTTCTGTGTCATCCTGCTCCCGGATGAACAGTTCCTGGCAGCTTCTCCCAAATGCATCTACACAGGCCATAGGGACACGGTCTTGAAAGCAGTGTATTTTACATTTTTGTGTAGATGTTTAGACTTCAGACTCCGAGGTCTAACGAAGTAACTACTATCTGGGTGAAGATAGATCATTTGGGTGCTTTCTGGTTAGAAGTCACGTGATTGTTTTTCTCTCAGCACCTTGGAGTGCTTTTCCCCATTGGAGTGTCAGTTCTTGTGACTTGATTTCCTGTTTTTCTTTTTGACAGCCTTCTTTTGATTTTAAACTGTGCAGTCAGGCTAAAGACATCCCTGTGGTGATTATGTACTCTACAGCATAGATTATACTCCTCAGTCAATACAGAGGGTCTCCACACTGCCCTTAACATTTAAGTTTTCCATTTGCGAAAGCTAAATGAACATCAGTCCTCTATCACTTTGCTTAGTTTTTACAAAGTGAATTTTTTTAACGCATTTTTGAAATCCTGTGAACGTACAGCCCTTCAGAGCTTTATGAAAACATAATACCTGCTCTGAAGCATTATTCCTATTCCTTCACAGGAGCGATGCAACTTTTTTAAAAAGTGCTGCTTGAAATTTAACCATTCATACTCATTGCATATGTTTTTATCTGTTCATTTCATGTCATTTTGCTATGTTTTGGTTTATTAACACATGTTCAGATCCAGCTTTTGTTTTACCTGAATAATTTATTCTGTAGTCTTTATAGGGTGTGTAACGCTTTAAGCATTTTTCAGATTCACTTTTTTACACCTAAATATTAAGAACACATTTCTCTTTATAGCTCTTCACCTTGGTACCAATATTTATGACTAACATATTAACCTTTAACGTGATCTGTCACCACTTACTGATGATGTACCTGTTCGTGTCAGTAGGTTAAATACTACAGCAAATATCTCTGGGAACCCTTGTATGTGTTCCAAATGTAATCATATATGAGCTTGGTTTGTATTGCATTGGGATGTAAATAATTTAAATAGTCTTTATGGATAGAAAAGAATTCAAGCATTTCAAAGGATTTCTTTGGGCATGCGCATGTTTGGGAGCTGGTTTTTATTTGTACTTGAATCTTCAAAGCTGGACAAGGATCACTAATGTGGATAGTCGTATAACTGTAGTGAAATAGCTGATTCGTGTGGTGTCACATCTGTTCACTTCCCAGGTGGCCGTGTGATCTTGATGTGTTCCCTGCGGTGCTATCAGGGGGGATAGCGCTCTGTTGTAGGGGCTGAAGTATCGCTGTTCTCTGAAAATGTCGCACGGGGCAGCATCTCGATATGATAGGCATATTTCACGTTAGAATCCCAGTGAAGTTTAATAAGCTGAAGCAATAAGATTTGGATATGTTTAATTCCCTTTCCATATTCTTTTTGCAAGTGATTAAAATAGACTAGTTTAACTTGTGGTTTTTTGTTTGTTTTTTTTTTTAGTAGAATGTGTGCATATAAATGCTAATCTATGTCTGTGTGCTTATGGTTAGTTTCTGTTGCCTTAATTCAGTGTTGTTTTACGATGAATGTATTTGTTGTCACATTTACATAAGTAAAACCAATTCAGATTGTTTCATTTGCCATGATGATATGATCTCATACCTCTGTTCTTTTAGCTGTAAATAATTCTGGTTTGCTGAGAAAGTCTCTGCACAAAGATCTTATGTTTTTAAAATATGACCCAAGTATGTTGATATATGGGGTTTTTAAATATCCAGTCCCTGGACTGCTGTCATCCAGGATCCTTTAATCTCTGGTTTTTCCTTCCAAAGACACTCCAGCTAAATTGGAAGTTCTTTAACTGCATCTTCCTTTTTAGAACTCTTTTGGTTGAAAACATTTAGAAAGATTTGATGAGGGTATGGTTGACTTGCAGAGGGGAAGAGCACAGCTATATTTTTGAGAATAGAGTGTGGTAGGATTTCTTCATGACCACTTGCTTTTAGAAGCTCGTCTTGCTATTTCCTCCTCAAAGCAGCCGTGCAAGTGCCACAGATGTGGTTGTTCTTACTAACTCAGAGAGAAGGGCATATTTACAGAGCTGCCAGCATCGCTTCCTGCAGCATCTCATTGTTCTGGCCAACAACTAAGCAGGCATAATCCTGCTTTATCTTGCATAGGGCTGTCAATGCAAGATGGATGTGTCTAGGTAGGAGTGCAATGCACAGATTGCTCCACCTGCCAAATCTGCACTTCTCATCTTAAGGGGAGCTAGTTTTGCAATGTCTCCATCAAGAACAAAACAGAAAGCTAATGCAACAAGATTCTTAATGCATCTTCTTGTAACTACTCTGGTATATGCTCTTCCTCAGCTATTCCTGTCTGGTTTGTATTTGTGTGTACCTTATTTGGAGGTACTAAAGACTTTGTTGAGCTTGGGAATGGACTGTTTTGGTTGTGTATCTGTGTGACAGGGTATGCTTTCTGTACAGCAGAATTAAGGTGACTAAACTGAATTTAGTTCTGACTGTGGACTCTCTGTGCCAAGTGCAGATATCATGTCTGTTGGGTACACAACCCAAAAGTTTATAAAGTATGAAGGCATACTGGAAGTACTCATAGCAAAGCAATATGTAGCTGTATTAGCATTAGTTTCTCAGCATGATCACTAGCAGATGAGAACTTAATGTCTTCGTCTTGGGAATTGTCATGTTCTCTGAAAATAGATATTCTTACTGCAATACTTTGTTAGTCAGATTCAGCGAATGTTTGCATTGCTAATTTTTCCTTCTTAAGAGCATTGAGCTGCAAGTTGTGACAGAAAGAACCATTGTTTTGAGAAGGCTATTCTTTTTAGTTGACATGGTTTATACTGATTGATAATATTCCAAAACTCACTATTACATTTTTTGGGGACAGGTGGCTTTTCCTTTCCCACCTGGATGATCTGCTCCATAATCGGGCAAACCTAACTTGCTGTGGCCTATTTATATGAATAGCTTTTGCGTATAAAAGAGCACACAATGTTATCATTGTGTTTACATTTATGTCAGACTGTAGTGCAGCTGGTTCTGGATAACTGCTTGAAACAGCATTACAGGGCTGTTTCATCCTGAGTCACGATAACCATTTGTGTGCTCTGAGATGCATGTAAATGTAAATTAAGTGATCCACATGTAAATTCTGTACTGCTGTCATGTTACTGAGTATATAATGATTTCTTGCAATGCCTTAACGTTTTAAAATGTACTTAGTACTTTAGCAAGAGAATATTATAGAGATGCTTCGTATTTGGTGTATATTCACATATGACATTCTGTGATGAAATTCAAAATGCTGAATTTAATCTCTTTGTCTGGCCCTTTCTCCAGATTATCCACTGATAACAGATGTCTGCTTGTCCATCTTATATACATAAGTTTTTATTTGGCACAAGTCACTGTGATGTTAGCGTATTTGGAGAGTAAAAATTATACTGCTTAAAAACCCCATACCACTCTTTCTCCCAAGAATCTGTAAACCTCATATGTGTACTGTAATTTTTTTAAGCTATGTTTTTGGCTTATTTTAACTAAGCTAGTACATGTAGATTTGAAAACTGACTCCTTAAAAACAGGAAGGATTGTCTAGTTGCCAGAGAAAGCAAAAATACTTTTGTAGGGGATGGGGAAAAAAGGGCTTCATAGAGATTTGTGGCAGTCTAGATATACTCTTACAGCTATGCTAAATATGAACCATTTTGTCTATTTTTTAATTTATAGCCATCAGTTGTAAATTAAGTGTGAGTTTTATTGAAATCACACAGGCGTTTCTTTTGGGAAATGATCTTTTAATGGAAAGTTTCAAGGAAGTCTGAAGGCAGAACTGTACTGTGAAACTAATTCCATGATTGGTTTGTAGGCTACTTCTGTGTGGTGTCTGCCCTGGTTTCGGCTGGGATAGAGTTAATTTTCTTCCTAGTAGCTGGTATAGTGCTGTGTTTTGGATTTAGGATGGGAATAGTGTTGATAACACACTGATGTTTTAGTTGTGGCTAAGTCGTGCTTACAGTAGTCAAGCACTTTTCAGCTTCCCATGTTCTGCCAGGT
>NW_009224732.1:0-17851 GCF_000690835.1 Fulmarus glacialis | reverse complement strand
GTCGCTGGCCTCGGAGTGCTTGAGGCAGGAAACCGTCGGCAAGGAAAAAAAAACACCCTTTTTTTATTTTCTTCTCTTTCTTGAGAGTATACTGGGTGGAAGCATGAGTGTGGTGTCGGGTCTGTCTGCGGGGCAGTGGAGCATGGGGTGGCTCATGCATGGTGGCCCCAGGAGGAGGGGAGGCCTTGCTTGCCATGCAGCTCATGGGGTGCTTGGGGAGCTCTGTCTTTCACCTGCTAATTTATTGGTGTAAATAATGTGTATTAAACAGACGTGATAGTGCAATAAAGTGGAGTAGCTATTCTCAGTGAATATATCAAACATTTCAGTTTGCTACCCTGTAGGCACGCAAAAAAACAATTGGAAGTACTGTCTAGGGAAGGCTGGCTATTTTAGATGCCTTCCATACATAAGGGATGAGACTTTTCTCGTCATCTTCATTTTGCTCTTGCCATGGTAATAAGGATTATAACATTTATAAATTATTAATACCTATATTAAAAATGGAATATAGCTCTATGGAATCTGGCATTAAAGCACTAAGAGGTATATTATATGTGCTTTCCTCAGGTATAATTCTGTCCCAGCATTCCCTTTGGAAATCCTATTTTGATGCCTGTGTCAGGAAAAGTTAATATGTGTGTGAAAATAGGCATGCATTTCGTGGCTCTATGATTCATGATTTTTCTGTTATTTGTAAAATCATCAAAAACAAGATACAATTTTCCTAGTCTACCCTACCTTGATAGAACTGTAATTATCATTCACAACAAAGTGAATAATAAAAAAGACTTCCTATTATTGTAGGTGTATTTAATAGAGTAGGAACATGCAGATGTCTAAGTTGGTGATATTTTTGTAATCTCATCCACCATAAAATTTTGTCTGAATAATCAGTGTTTAATGATTCTTAGAAATTAGACATTTATTATGCTATTCTGTAACTGGAATAAGGTTTTCAGATTTCATCCATGTGTACTTGGGAGGGTTGTAGTTGTGTTCCTTGTTCCAACTTACATAACAGTTGAAGTCACTTGTTCTGTACTTCTCTTTTTCTTCTAAATAGGTAATGTGGCACTTGACAATTTACAGATAAAGGAGAATGCATTCGTAAGTATTCTAATAATTTTAAAATTGTTTTTATGGGTCTAAAGACTGTCATAGGATAAAATATTACTGTAGTCTCACATTACACAATATGCCTTCTTTACTGGATATTGGAAGTAAGTCCTTGGTTAACTGCTTCTAATTTTGCTCATGTTACTGGAACAGAAAGAAAAGAAGCTATGGGTGAAAAGGTAAGTGTGCTCCTTCAGAAGAGAAAAATAACTTCTGAGAAGTTAGCAGCAGTAGTAAAGTAAGTTTCCCAGTGTTTTATGCATGCATGCATGTACAACCTGTCCTAGTGTTTGAGGCTTGAAATGATAAAACTTTAAATAAGATATTGCTGTTCTGTGGATTTTGATCATCCAGTACAACTTAAAGGATTTAATTTCTGCTGTGACTGCTACTGTATAATCATACTTCTGTTAAGTCATAGGATTTTTTCCTCACTTGTATGTCCACGCAGTAGATGTTTGTATGTTTCTGAACAATTTACTAGATCTAGTGGGTTTGCATAGGCCTATGTATTCTTTTTTTCAGCTTTGGTTGAATAAATGGATTTTTCAAGGTCTGACTCCTGCAAATTGACTGATCTCATTGAAGTCTTCTGAAAGACAGTGGTTCATTTCTCAGTTGTTGGTGTGGGGATGAAGGGGGAAAAAGTTCATCCTTCTACATCAGTTGATGGGATTGAAGCTTATGTTTTTGGCTTTCTGTGTAAATTGGTGCTTATTTAAAACTGGCAGGGAACACATTTTTAAGATGTGTACTCTGTGAAAGTAAATATGGTTATTCAAATGCCCCATTCTGTTCCTTTTAAAATAGGAATGATGGAGTGAAGGAAAAACAAGAAATAACTTGCATTAAGTACCCATATTCTTGTCTGAAAAAAACCTTGGTTGATTTTTATGTTCTTTAATTGAGCTAATGAACATCTGTACTACTGAGAGAATCTTACTGCAGTCTTTAGTGTGCTGCAAACTTCACTAAAGAGAACTGTTACTCTTCTGTGAATTGAAAATGTGTTTGATCTTTGTATGACATAATCATTGGTTTCTCTTCATTGTTCTGAAATTTCATATTTTACCTGCCCATTTCATCCATTCATGATAACGTTGTTGTACTTTAAAACTCTTGATACAAATATCTTTGTAATCTGGTCGTTAAAAAAGGAAGGAAGGAAGTGTTATCTGCTTTGTACACTTCTTTCCTTCTTATGATGACAGTAAGGTTGATTACGGTTCTAACAGTTCTGACTTACAAAAATGCATAGTCATGTATGTGACTGACCAGAGCTGGAAGAGTGCTAAGACAAATTCAAGAACTGAAAACAAGAGGTGTTTCTGACTGCTTTACAATTGCAATATGTTAGATGTCTATGCAAAAGTAATTAAAGGAGGGTCAATATTGAACAGCATTTTTAGAGAATTAGATACACCTTCTTGAAAAAGAAAGGATTAAAGGAATGTGATATGGTTCAACTTTTTCTTTGCCTCTCTGCTGCTGTCTGGATTGTTTTTGTTTTCCTCTTAAGGTTTTCCACCAGAAAATAACTAGCTTTTAATTTCTGTATATAGATACAGTACTTTTCAAATGTAAGAAAAGAAAGTCCTTAGGAAAAGGGAGAGGAGCAAATAGTTACTTTCAGTGTTTTGCTTGTTGAGTCTATTTTTTTCCTTAGTCATAATAAAAGAGCATTTCATTAAAATGGAAGTTTGTAAGACCTTAGTCAAAATTTAGGCTTCAGCTCATGCAAAGTCAACCTAAGAAGATTAGTGTAAGATTTCTAAAGTAAAATTGTAGAAAATTATTTTACAAACGAATTCTTAGGCACCTTGAAAATGTAACCTTTTTTTTTCCCAAAATATGTTAGAGAGAGAATTTCTGCCACAAAGTGCTGAAGTGTCATTCTGTGAAATATGTACTTTTATCTTTTAAGGCTGTTTTTTGTTTTGTGTGACTTCAGCTTTAAAAATACAGAAGTATAATGGGGCAGTTGCTATTAATGTTCCTTTTTTATTTTGTTAAAAACTTGTGGTAGTGATAGTAATGAATTCTTTCCGATGGATTTCTTCAGCTTTATCCTATTTTTCAATCATAATGAAAAATGATTGATGACAAACTATGACCTAAGCTCTTTAGCAACCTATTACATGTTTCTCAGCTTATCTTATTAGAGTCATTACCATCAAAAAGCTTGAACTTTGAGCTTCTTTACTTCTGAATTTGTGTCCAGTATCCAGTTGGTCACAGCTTGTATTGCTAATATTGCTTGTTCCTTCTCAGTTATAGTCTTGAAGTATTTTCAGTAAATAATTTTTTTTCATGTTAACATCAAACCCCAATGCTCTCACGTTTTTTTTTTAATTTATGTTAATCTGTTGTCTTTACTCAACAACTTTAAAACATCTTTAATTTCTGGCCTTTCCTTCATTCTGCCCCCCCCGGAATTTAATCTTCTGAAAATTAATTTTTCTAGGTCAAACTCATGGTCCTGTCCTTTCAGCAGGCCAAACTGACCTGGTCCCCCTTAGAATTCAGCTGTGGGTCATAAATGCAGAATTAAATGGGGTGGATTTCATTGCCGGTATCTGCTTCTGCGTGACGGCTCCTGGCTCTTTGTTTGCTCTCTCAGTTTGTTTCAACCTCTTCTTATGTGTGTTCTTACTACTAAAACCAAAGTTTGGAGATCGAATATTATAAGTGAGTCTGTTTTCTGTTTCTCTGCTGACGTATTTCAATGAAAAATAAAAACTGAGAAGAAAGCTTTCAGTTAAGCTTATTGACCAGATTTTTAACACGCGGCAGCCTGCAGGAAGAAATATTTGGGAGGTTGCTAAAAAGCAGTTGTCACCAGGAAGAATTTAAAGCATAGGGAAAAGTTTCTAGGACTATGCAATTATAACCAGAAAAGGGTTAAAATATTCCATAGGTCTTGCTTTTCAGTTGTTTCTTCAAGGCGCTAAGAAAGAACAAGCCACAGAAATATTGTCACTAGTTTAGTTAATTGAAATTTGTTGATGTTAGGCTTCTAATTGCAGCTCAGAATGCTTTTTAAAAACTGTGGAAATCTGGCAGATTTTATTAATCTTCTTTTTTGGAGCAGCCCTGTTAAATATTTTTAAGTTGTTGGAAAAGTAGTCATCAAGGTTGTTTTCTAGTACATGGGAAGAGAGAAGTGGTTAATATCTGTCTCATTTGGGAAAATGGGTTTGCTTTTTATAATATTTGAGATTAAGACTTCTCTTCAGGTCTTTGAATTATGGTTAGTTTATTTAAAAAGAATACTAAAGTGGAAGACAGTTCTGGAATCTTGATGTTTTAAGTTTTTTTTTAAGATTTCCCGTTATTTATTTATTTATTTATTTTCTCCTACTTCCTCTTTACTTTGTCCCTTTTTTATGTTCTTGATATTCCTGTGGTTATATTCCTGTTTTTGCTGTACACTATACAGGAGAGATACTTTGTGAGGTTTTAATTGATGGTAATAATAGTTCACTTGTCACATGTTCCTCATCTTTATTAGCCTATCTTGTTCTCCATGTTTGGCAGGCATTTTGCAAAGAACTTCTTAGTATTGTTAGTGAGACTTTTTAATGTTTGTAAATACTAAGTGCTATTATCAAAAAGAAAAGACCTATGTGGCAAATTAATAAAAATGTAAGATTAAATTCTTGTATATAGATAAAATTTTACTTTTTAGTAACCTTCGGAGCGAGGCATTATCCTACTTGTAGGATAGAACTGCTAGAAACATGTAAATGCTTTGTTGTAAGGCTTTCTACAAGCCTAACCATATTTATGGATTCCTGAGTTCACGTGAGTATTGCTAAATAATTAAATCTCTGTCATATGGAGAACTGTTTCTGTTCTGGAACTTCAGTTCTGGGAACATAGTTTTAACAGAAGTAAAGATAATAATTTTGCTGTATAAACCAGCTTATCTTTAACATGGATTTGTTTAATACTTAATTTTTTTTCTTTACAGAGTGAACTGAATGTACCTTTTAGAATAAAAGTTGGTCAGATAGGTAAGTTTTTGTTTCAATGTGAGTATTGAAATGGAAATTTTAGTACAGGCCTTAAGGTCAGTCCTGCCTCCGAATTTCTTTTATCAAGCTTTCTTAAGTGATCTCTGTAATTGTACTTGCTGTTGAAACTAGCACGGAAGTCTAACGTGACTGCCCTGGATAAATCATAAAATGTTATCTGGCAAACCCTGTTTGTGTAACTTTACAGGCTGGTATGAAAAACATGTCTGAGAGGTTCTTTCCAGATACATGGATGATCAAGGGAGCTGTTTAGTATAGGCAGAATATGTGTGGCTCTTCAAATGACACATTAGGAATATGAAAAATTTAAGTAAGATTCCTGAATCTGGCAGACATGCAAGGGTTTAGGAACTTTTAGATACATGTTTTTTTTAAAAATTCCTTTCCCTGGTGGTCAGCATTGCTTTTTCACATGAAACATTTGTTGGAGATGAATGTCTGTTGTATTTCTTATTCTACTTCCCTGGGAATATCGCATTCATCCCAGTGAATTGAACTCCAGTTATGATCTCACGTCTTCTGACTCAAACTACATCTTCTTGCTTAAATCTATGGCTTATATTTTTTCTGCATGTATTTTATCACTTCAAGGACTTTATAAAATGTTTAAGCCCATACGGTTTCTCCTTACCTTCTAAGGTGCATAGGACATCAAAATACAGGACTAGTGCTCTTCAATGCCTGAGGTGTTGTTTGGACTAAGCACAGTGTAGATTTCGGTTCTGATGTAACTGTATCTGCTTTGTTTAGATAAACTTACTCTGAAGATTCCTTGGAAGAATCTCTATGGAGAGGCAGTTGTTGCAACTCTAGAAGGCTTGTATCTTCTAATAGTTCCTGGAGCAAGTATGTAAACTCTTGAACAACACAGTTAGATATTTTTCTCTTCCATTATTTAAGGATAGCATGTAATTGCATATATAATAGCAAGTAGTTCATGTAAGCTGCCATTTTTACATTCTGTCCCCTCAGGGAAATTTCTAGAGAAATGCTGGCAAGTTAGTGGAAGAAGGGTGGGAGAAAACAGCACCTGTTGCTTTTTATGGAAATCCTTGGTTGTATCCATTCCAAGTTCAATTCAACAGCCAAGTTTCTTCTGAAGTGTGCTTACCCTGAATCCACTTTTCTGGCATGGTTTAGATCTTTTGGTTGAGGCATGATACAGTTCATCTGCTTCTAACTGACAACAATCAAAAGTGGTAATTCCTTTAGAACTGTTTTTAGGGAGAGGGAGGAGCATCAGAGATTTTGATTAGTTTTCTCTGAATTCAGAACCTCTGGTATATTAAGAAAACTTGCAAGTTTCTAGAGCGTGAAATATACATGTAGTAGAACTTACAAACCTGCATTATATTGTACAGACCACACTTAAGGGTCTGAATTTCCACGGAAAGGTTCTCCTATGAAGTAATGCTTCAATGTTGGTATGATCCTTTTGTGTCTTACTGTGTAAAAATAACAATTTCGGAGGCTGGATGCAGCTTTCAGCAATTAAACCTAGTATAGTGTTTATCTCAAACAAGATATTTTGCAACATAATGTTGAATATGGTATGCATTGCTTGATTATGCATTTATATGACTTGAAATTTAGGATTAAAGCTGTCCCAACTTGGCTTACAGGCATTAAATATGATGCAGAGAAGGAAGAAAAATACGTGCAGGATAATAAACAAAAGGAACTGGCAAGAATTGAGGAAGCCTTGCAGAAAGCGGCAGAAAAAGGTGCTGAGTTAATAATACAAATCTCCATTGGAATTTGAGGACTTAGACTATGGCTATGAAAGAAAAGTCCTGTTTTGTGATGACTTAATAAATTTTGTTTTTTGAAGTGTCTAGCTAATCTTACTACAGTGCTTTGAAGAGCCTTTTTCCTCTAAAGCTTGAAAGAAGTGTTATTTGTTTTGTTTACCATTCATTTATCCAGTCAGCTTCCATTTGAAATGGGAATTTGATAATCTGGTATGTCTTTTTTTCTTCTTCCCTCCCCGCGCGCCCCCCCCCCCCCTTAAGCTCTAGGGGAACAGGACCAAAGATAGAAACTGCATTGCATGAGGCTAATGTTGTTATCTTGCTTTAGAGCTTCAGTAATAGATGTTTAATAATGTGTTTTAGAGGTGCATGTGACAGGTTGTTCTTTGCTTAAAGGAAACCTTAAGGAGAGTGGTAAGGGTTGTAAATTTTTACTTCAACAATAATGCTTTTGTTTCGGCTTCTGCTGTCCTTTTATGATGTACTGTGTTTTGACTGGTTTGAGAAATGAGACTCTCTTGAGCAGGAAATCATTCATGACACAAGAAAACAATTGAACATGAACATAGGAAACATTACTTAAACTTTTGATCTAGGTCATTAAAAATTTTTAAACTTTCAATTATAGGTTAAAATAATTGATCAGTCTGGTTAACCTGATTTGTGTTTTTTGTTTGTTTTGTTTGTTTGCATTTTTTTGTTGTAAAAAATATCTTTAACAAAATTATGGTATAAATTAGGCTTGTTTGGACAGAAACCAAGCTCAGAACCAATGACAGGTAACTACATATGGTAGAAGAAAAAGTTTTTACTGAAGTTTCTGTCTGAAGTGAGACCTGTTTGTTGGGCAGTGTCATGGTTCTTCAGATGCATCTCTAAGATACCTGTAATGCTGGAAGTCATTTGCCTTGGAAAAGTTACTGGAAATGAAATGGTACTTAGAACACTTGGAAAAAGGTAGCTTGATTGTAATCTCTTTGCTTATTTAATTTTCCAGTTATAGGACTCTCTACTGCCTTGTTCCTGTTTTGCTAGTTTGGGGTGTACACTTGCAGTTTCTTTCAAACAGCAATCTGGCAATCCGTTTACAGTGAAGAAAGAAGCCTTCCTTTATTTCTTGTCTTTAATATGCCAGAAACTGTATGAGAGCTAAGACAACATCAGTGAATGGATTTTGCAGCCATTACTTCATACTGGGGCAAAGGAATGTTCATAGAGGTTTAACCTTGGTTATGTAGGACTTGGATACTGTAAAGCAGCAGTGTTTCAGCCATTATTCTTTGCACCAGTAGCAATGGGATGAAGGGGTAATATAACAAGAAGAATTTAACCTAATGGGCACTGCTTGAGGAATTCCAATTCTGGAACTTCATATAATTAAGAGTGAGTCTGTGCACCTGTGACAGTTGTCTGTTTTTTTGAAAGAAACTTACTACATCCAGCATTTGTAAGGCTTTTGAAAAAAAAAAACATATAAAAATGATACCTCAGTAGTTGAACTCCTTATATAAAGAACTAGAATTAGATTTAGTCATGTTTTGCAGTTTTAAACTTTCAGCCTTGTGAAGGAAAAGCTAGAGGAAGATTAAAATTTGATTATTTTAAAATGTAGTTATCCTCTCAGTCATACTGCGGCATGATCTTTATGGGTCCCTTCCAACTTGAGAAATTCTATGATTCTGTGATAGTATCTCAGTGGTAGCTATTTGTGTTTCTGGTGTTGTACTAGAATATTGTACTCAGGAGGACTTGTATAGTTCTTGTGTGAGCAGATCTCTTGCTTTTGGTAGATACAGAAGTCTCAGAGCCCAAGTTGCTCTACTGCACTATTAAGTTCTAAGAAATTTGGCTCTTTCTGCAGGCTTTTAAGAGCACACAATAGCTGGTGAAAATCTAGGAAATATATTGAATAGAAAGTTATCAGTGTCTATGAATTCTCAGCTGTGTTGGCTTTCCTGATTAATACTCACCTTAATGTGTTTGGAATCTTGATTCAGTACTTAGCATAAATAGCCCTGGGGATATTTTCTTTAGAGACACTATTCAAATATTGAGCAAAATGGTCATGTCACTGTGTGGTTAGTGTAGTGTGATGGGGAAGTGATAACAAGCTCTGCTGACACAAGCTGACAAAACATTATTTTCTGTTTTCTAAGCTATTAAAATCTGTCAGTATCAAAACTCATATATGGAGACCAAAGCTTGCAGCTCTTGTCTTTTGCTGGTTATAAGTAAAAAGAAAATTGCATAATTTGCCTATGTGGATAATCTTTGAAACTAGATATTCTGAAGTGACTCTGGCTGTCAGATACTGTAATGGAAATACTAATGTGTCATACAAGTTTTATAAACTTAACATTAAATCAGGAGCTAATTTCCTTCTTTTGAACAAAATGCATTTTTTTGGTTATTTGCTGCCGTGTGGACCAAGGCACTCATTCACAAGATTACTTCAGTGGGTTGGAGAGTCTGATTTACAAGGACACCAAGCCTGGTGGGTATGCATGGTTACATTTTTGCACATGCATGATCGGTATGCAGCTTACACTTCTAAAAACAGCCCCCCCCAAAGCAGCCAAATGTAGAAATGAGACAACAATACTTGTTTGGTGAGCATCCACATATTGGTGATTGTAGAAATAAGATTTTAATGATTGTGGATTCAAGTGGAAACCTGCAATCACTAGTCCTGTCTCAACTGAGTGGCTGTTCAAGAAGACTGAGAGACCATTTAGAAAGATTTCCATCAGCCATGTCGAGCTCAAGAATGTTATAAAATGCTGACAACATTCTACTGTAGTTTTAAAACACTATCTTTAGGTGTTTTGAGAATAGAGGATAATTGCCCTTACTTAAAGTGTTTGGGCTTAAGATACTGGAAGTTCAGGCTGTATTGAAACCGTGGACAGGCAAAAAGAACAATAGCATATTGAAGGCATTTAGCATGCTTTTCCCTGGTTCTGTTTATTTGGTTTGCTCTCAAGTTAGGCAAGGAAACAGTTTCCATTGAAATTCAGAGGAACTGTTATTATATTGTACCTGCTGTATTTTTATCTTCTTGAACCAGATTTTCAGAAATTTATTCTTAGCCAAAATTACTTAGTGGGCTTTTATCTGAGTGTAGGTTTAGAATGAGCTTAAACTCATACATTTAGTTTCTCCATGGTAATGGATGCAGGTAATCAAAAGAAAAATTGTGTTGCCTTAGTTTTGTCATATATGAGAATGAAAGCCTGAGAACTACAAATTCAATAGTAAGTGAAGGAAGCTGTCTTTTAAAAATACTATTTATAGAGAATTACGTGTACCGTTAAAAGGAACTATCCAAAAGAAAACATTTTGATTTGGCATATTTTTTTTTTTTTGTTACTTGTGGGGTGATCACCTTACCTGCAAGACAGGTTGAAATCTTGGCAGGCATTTTCTCCGCCCTTGTTTGAACAAGGATTACATAAAAATAAAGTTGTTCCCCAGAGTTAAATACACTGTTGCACTTGCTTCCTTCTTGCTTTAGTGGGATACACCCTTCTCATGCTGCAACCTCTTAAAGTTAAGCACAGGCAGCCCTATTGCTAAGTTCTTTTCCCTTATTTGGCCAGTGAGGGTAAAGAAATAATGCAACTCACCAAACTGATTTTCTTTAGAAATGTGGAAAAATATCAGCATTAATTTAGTTCATGAGATGGTTGTGATTGTGTGGGTCATAATTTGTGTGTAAATAATAGAATTTAATTTCATATAAAGCTTTTAAAGAGTCTTCATTTTTGTATGCCTTTTTTGCAGTTACTGGTATTGTTCTTTCAGATCGCTTTCATACCATACTGTTGATTAGCATGAGAATCATACTGAAAAGTGCTCTTTTGGTTTCCACGTACATCTCAAATATCGTAACTTGGAAGTTATGCCCTTGTATGATAGAAGCCTCTTCTGGATTTAAACTTCCATGTTTTTCTTCCTCACAATTATGCCTTTGCCTGAGGTCATTAAATAAAAAACAAACACTTGGATTACAGAAAAACTTATTCACCAGGGTTTCTAATAAGCAGTCATGGCTCTGTTTTTAGCTCTCTTTTGTACTAAGTGATCTGGAATTATGTTATGCAGTGTAGTCATGAAGAAGTCTGGGTATGTATTTGCTGAGAAGCCTGGTGATTATTTGTAGTTTCTCGAACTCTTGAGACATTACATAAGGAATATATGAAAGTTGAATTAAATGCCTTGACCTTACAATTGGTGGGACAATTGATCCAGTAGAAATTTGGATACTTAATCTAAAGGTTTTACTGGCTGCTTAGTTTACTTGGGCTTTGAACTTCAATGCCTTTTTTTAAAAAAAAAAAAAAAAACAAAACAGAACCAAAAAAAAAAAAAAGCAAGGCTTCAGTTGCTTCCCTGAAAGTGAATTTAGGTATACATAAATTATGAAAAATAGGGCTCTGTGCTATGAGAAGTAGCTGATTGCTTTCTTAACAGATCAGAAATTCTTTAAAAGCTTTTAATGAGACCTTACTAAGGCATATTGCTTTAAGACAAGCTAAACTTTCTTCTATCTTTTTTTATGCTTTCTTACATTTCTGCTTTACTAACTTTAATTTTATCCTTCTCCCAAAAAATTGCTTGCACTGAAAAAGGACGTAAGCGTAAAAAGTATAAAAAGCACTTTAAGAGACCTTTTAAAGGTCATGATCACTCAAAAGGTGGGTAAAAGTTATGGCATTTAAGTTTTTTAGTGCCTTTTTTTTTTTTCTTTCTGTTTGGATTAGTTTTCCTTAGTCTTGGATATACATACACTGACACCTTTTTTCTCCTGTTTGAAAGAGAAGATGTAAATTGGAGAGAGCTCTTTTTTGTTCTCTATCTGTTCTCTATCTGTTCTCTATCTGTTCTCTATCTGTTCTCTATCTGTTCTCTATCTGTTCTCTATCTGTTCTCTATCTGTTCTCTATCTGTTCTCTATCTGTTCTCTGTTCTCCGGATCCAGTAAGACTGAAGAGAGTCCTGGTTTCTCTCTAGTTGGATAGTTGTGCCTGTTTCTGTAGCATTCCCAACAAAAATTTACACTTTTGGTACATTTGGTAGGCTACTTTTGGTAGGCTACTTCTGGTAGGCTGTCTAGTGGGACTTCACTGTGGCTGTTGGAAAAACCGCATGTGGAAGAGATATGTTTGTCTAATTTTTGTAATATTCCAGTAACAGCTATGTAGCGTGAATCTGATACTATACTGATGATATAGCAGTAAACAGTTTTTTCCAGCACCTTTTAGCTTCTGTTCTAAATAGCCAGCATAGTGTTATGGCTGATATTTTGACAGCAATGAAATTGATGCTTTTCCTCAACAGGATAATAATCATTGTCCAAAAGTACCAAACCATGCAGGTCTTCAGTATTAGCATGTGACAAAGAATGGGTTGCCATATCCCATGTGGTTGTATTGTTACCTATTTGATCTTGGAGGAAGCTGCAGCACAGGCTTGTAATCGGAGTAAAAACTTTGTCAGGACCCTAGATAAACTCTGTAAGGTATCAAACTTTTATTGCTGCTGGTAGCTGCATCTGGCTGGAAAAATGTTAATGGGTTGCCTGCTTGCACTTGGAGGTCATGAAGCTTCGATAAGCACTTCTGCCCTTTTTTTTCTTTATCAGTATTGTGTTGGTTTCTCTTAATAGGGAGTGGGAGTTGTGAAGAAATGATTAATAGGAGGAAATGTGAGATGTATGTAGAAGTATATATACATATAATGTTTTGGTTACTTCTGAGTTCCTGACTAGTTTTTTTCCTTGAAATCAAATGCTCTTGACTAAAATAGTGTTATATCATGTTCAATAGCAAAGTTTTTTCACTTTCAAAGGAATCTCCTGAGCCTCTCTTAGAGCTTAAAAAAAAAATCCTAATTTTTGTAGCAAGGTGTACAAGTTATATATTTGTGGTGTTCAGTGTGCGTTGCATATTTAAAAAGTTACAAACAGTTCAAGTAAGACGAGAAGTCAAACTCAGAGTGCGACCCTAAATTTAGTCAAAACCTGTAGTCCTTATTTCTCCCTGCTTGATAGCCATGACTGTTTCTTCAACTTGAGCCATCTGTAGCATTTTCAACAAAAATGTACAAGCTTGCTAGACTGATTAGTGGCATTCACTGGGATAGCCACTTTGTAAGGTCCATACTGAACAAGACAAGGTAGCCTGTAAAGATAGCTAGAGAACAAGCAGCTTATCTAGCCATATTTTAGGTAAAATGTTAAGATACACAGCCTGAGATAATATTTTTAGAGTTATGTTATTAAATAATGAGAGATTGTAAATATTCCTCCCCACCTCGGCATGCGTACTTTTGTCTTGGGTGGAATGCTGAACCTGTGTGGGTATGCAACTTCTGCTACCCTATCTTGTTCAGCATAAGTTCAAGTATCACTATGTGGCATAGTGAAGTCTGGTATGGACCTAGCTTAAATGGTCACAATATAAGTCCTGTATGGAAGAAATGGAATATTTCAGAGTAACTGTTCGTTTTCATTTACGGTATGCCAACTTTTTAACTTTCTCAGGCAGTGTTGTATGAAAGGCTCTAATGGACTGGTCTCTTGTTGTGCAAGTATCATCTGGTTATTCAATGTATTTAGTGCTAAATTACACCGTCTTACCTATTTACATGTTGAAACCCCTAGTTAATTGCTGGGGGACTCTTCAGAGAGAACCTTTTAGCTTGGAAGGAGTGGGGAGAAGTATATTAAGAACTTGTTGTAAGCTAAACTGTTGTGATTGAAACTTAAACATAAATTTCCTTATGGTTGTGTTGTGCACACACAGCTAACATCACATCTTCAGAATATGGATGTACAGAAAAGGAAAAAAATGCAAATATGTAATCTAAATAAGTGAAAACTTACATGTTAAGTATTCATGTTAAACATTAAATTTACATTAGTATACTATTGGTGTGGTTGAATTCAAGATGCAACTACTACACTGGATGCTGACTTTTTAAAAATTATTGTTTTAGACAAACCAAAGGAGCAGAAGAAAGATACTTTCTTAGAAAAGCTTGCAACTCAAGTTATAAAAAATGTGCAAGTCAAAATCACAGGCATTCATGTTAAATACGAAGATGATGTAAGTATCTGGAACATATTCTCTTCATTTTAAATTGGACTCCAGTGCAGTCATGATTGTCTAGTCCATAGAGAGTCACTATTATCTGCCACCTTGAAAAAGTTACTGTGGTTTCTTCTGCGTCTCTTCAAATAAAGTACCCCAGATATGACTGAAACCAGAAATACTTTGAATATGTGAAATAGATATTCTCTCTTTTGCCTTTTCTAGTGGTGCCTTGCTCACTAAATGTGGATGGTGGCTGTTCGTCATACGTTAGTGTGTGCAGTTGATGTACAGAATTTTTCAGTATCCTGGGTAAAGTCCAGGCAGAAACTGGTGGGGTTGCAGATGATCGGAAGGCAAATAGTTGAAAACACTTGATAAATGACAATGTTTATATGAACCAAACTGGTATTATTCTAGCCTGCTTCCAGCTTCCTTTAGGCAAATGATAAAGCAGTTTGTGATGAGATAGTTGAATATAAAAGAAAAGCATTGGATATAGATTATTTCTCAAACCTATTTTGGGACTATTTTCAGAGACATTAAATTTAAAAAGGTGGGAGGAATGGAAGTAATAAAATGATATAGCTGACTGAGATGTGGTACTTTGTAGTTCTTAGTTCTTTCCTGTATGAAGATTTTAGAAGCCAAAAGGAAATTTTCAGCTTGAATTGAAGTCCTAAGTCTTTACACTACAGCCATATTAGTTTTGGCCCAACTTAGGTGGTTCCAAGAAGGCTTCAGCTAGAATAATTAAGCAAAGGAAGATCCTCAAAACAGCTCAGGATTTCAATCAACTTTGATTAAATGACACGTCTCTGTTTGCAGCAAGAGAAATAAATAGCTGTTGTTTTTCTATTTTTGTAGATCACAGATCCACAGTGTCCGGTTTCCTTGGGAATGACATTGGGCGAGCTTAGTTTACTGGTAATGTGTGTGTGCATGCATGTTGTTATGTTTTTGATTTACTTGTCTTTAAAGTAACAGAAAGGAAAAGTAATGTATTAAGACGATATAATGAAAGTATGCATACAGACAGTCTTTTATTTATGGAAATAGTACTTGGTTTGTGCAAGCAGAAGGGCAGACAATTGAGGAACATCACACTTTCTGAGAGTAGTGATTTGTTCTTATGATCCAAGTGATCTTTAAAACTGAGTATGTTTACTTTCAGGGCAGGTTATTTCCAGGCCTAACAAATAAATTACGGCAAACATTACATCATGATGATAAAGAATGTGGTATTTTGCCAAGCCTTTTGAGAAATGGGGAGAGAACATTTCAACTAACCCCTGTTTTCTGTAGATGTTAAGGATTTTATGGGTAGGATAAGGAGTTGAAAATCAAAATAAACTGACAAATTTTATATTGGATTTTGACTTGTGCATATGCGGTCTAGAGAAACTGGCTTCTGTAATCAGGTAGCACCAAAATGATGCATTCTGTGCTTGAAAGTATAGGATAAAACTACAAATGTGTTAAATAAGATGCACAGAATGACTTTTATCACTTTGAACTTTTAGACAACAAATGAGAACTGGACACCTTCTATTCTGAATGAAGCTGCAAAAATAATATACAAGGTAATGTGTTTTTTTTTTTGTTTCCTACACAAGTGAAGAGAGCAACTGATCTTGGAGAGAAATAATCTGGGGTTCTGAATAAAAATTGGAAAAATAGTTTGCTTCGCGAATTCTCGTGTTTTCCCTAATTTTGCTGTGTGTTTAAACGGATGGAGCACAAATAACTGGCTTTATGTAAGGCATAACTTTCAACTCCATGGTTTAAATAATTTCCCTTAAATGCAAACACTGATCCCCTCATTAAATGCATCATACAGCAAGTCTGCATGGTAACTATGATTTCAAATAGGTTGTCAAATTGCTGTTTCCTACTCTAGTTTGTATGCCTAACGTAATTGGGATTCTGGTAGCTAAGCAGTCTCTCTGTTCTCCCTGCCCCCCAACCCCATGCTGAAAGGAGTATGCAAGGATCTAAGAAATTATAGGAGTGATATAAGAAGGGTTTAATAGTCCTGGTTTCTTTATTAGGCCAAATATTGGTTTTGTGCACCCTCGCCCCTGCAATCCAGAGTTGTATTTAACAGATGTGCATGAACTTGTGTGCTTTAAGAACTTGCTTGTTAGCAATTCAATTTTCATTTCAAAAATAGTATTATAAGATTAAGTACATCTCAATGCTAACGGTGGATTTGCTGTCTAGTCTGCTTTCATTTGTTTTCTGTTTTCACAAATGGAAAGCTAAGTTCATAGAATGGGTTGAATACTGAGTATGGAATCTGTTGAATGTTTTCTTTCCTGTGCAGCTTTTGTGCCTGGACAGCCTCAGTGCTTATTGGAACATACACAGCAAAATGTATTATCATGGCTCCCGTGAACAAATACTGGTAACGTAGAAGAAAATGCATTAAACAGTACTATATTCTGTTGTAGTATTCAAAACTACATCATACTAATTTCCACCCCACTCCTCACACTTATGGTCAACTGTATTCTGATACCAGGGTCATATGTTAATCCATTGCACCATTGATAGCTAATATTTTATTGTGAACTTAATATGTTATCAACCCCTATAGGTTTTAGAAATGGTCAGAAACAGCACCTGTAGAATCATGTTCTATTGGCATATTCATCTTGACTTCATACTGTTTACCCAGTACTGTTTACTAAATATCTGGGCTATATGAGCTATTACATAGCTACTGTAATAAAAAAGGCAATATTGAGATAGTAAATGAGCATAGAATTAATAAAAATTCAGAATATTAGATTTTTATCAGAACAGGAACTTACATCACATGTTATCCAGATTACCGAAGCTGCATGGCTGAAATTAACCAATAGAGTGAAGCCAGATGGAAGAACAAGATGTTAAAACAAAAAGGTTTTTTTGCTTTTTAATAAACCAAAACTTAGGTAGGTGTGTATCCATTGTCAGACCTAAACAAAGAAACAAAAAATTGTGGAGGGGCTAATGTAGTAGTTCTTTAAGATAGCAACCCTTGTTATGGGAAGTAGCTTTGGCAAAATTTTGAAGAGCTTTGGTAGAATAAGTTATATGGATGAATGAGTGACTATGCTATGCTTGACAGACAGAAGAAGGTCACAGCTTTAAATGTGGGATGCACAGTAGGGCTGAGTAATGAAGACTCTTGAAATTTATGGAAATGGGTGGAACATAATTAAGGTAGACTGTATGGAAAAGATGATGCTGGAAATACTTTTTTCTAACTTGATGAAGCTAACTCAGGTGGTGTAGAGACTAGAGAAATAGATGAAGGTGCTCCAGTGCAGAAGATGAGAGGCAGCATCAGGGCAGTGAGGGTAAATCAAGGCAGAATGAGGCAGATATCTTAAAATTGTAATTACAGGGAAAGAAGAAAATCAAATTTGTGGGGGGAGCGCTTCCTGGAGGCTATGTCTAGTTTTTTTTGATTCATTCATATTTTGAATTGCTGTTAGCTAGATGAGTAGTGGAACACTGCAACTTGTAGTATCGTGAGTGTGTGAAGTACTTGTTGTGCTTTCATTTCGTTGCTATGTTATCCTCTAAGTCTTACTTTCCCAGAAGAGGAACTGGGAACTTTGGCAATATGAATAGGGCAGTTATATAGACATAAATTGTGGCTGAGGGCACACATCCTCTTTCTGTACGACAGCTGAGGACTTCTGAGTTGCAAAAGCACCATTACTGTTAAGAAGTTTATTTCAGATGGCCACTTCATTCATGTGTTTAAAAGAGCTCATTTTTAGGTAATGAGAAACAGTTGTTCTCATGAGCTTTTAGGCAGTACGTTATTGAATATAGAATCATAGAATCATTAAGG